>NC_091128.1:4592587-4662587 GCF_040183065.1 Periplaneta americana
GCACGGGGTATGGCACGCGATATGGTACGGGAGGTGGAATGCAATCTGACACGAGAGGTGGAATGCGACCTCGCATGTAAGGTGGAATGCGGTCTAGTACGGGAGTTGGAATGCGATCTGGCACGGGATATGGAACGCGATCTGACACGGGAATTGGAATGCGATTTGGCTCTGGAAGAGGATTGCAATCTGGCAGGGGATGTGGAATGCGTTCTGGCACGCGAGGCGGAATGCGTTCTGGCACGGGATATGGTACGCGATCTGGCACTGGATACGGCACGCGATCTGGCTCGGGAGGTGGAATGCGATCTGGCACGGGAAGTGGAATGCGATCTGGCGCGGGATGTGGCATTCGATGTGGCACGGGATATGGCAGGCGATCTGGCACGGGAGGTAGTATATGATCTAGCACGGGAGGTGGAGTGCCATCTGGCGCTGGAGCTGGAATTCGATCTGGCACGGGATAAGGCACGCGATATGGAACGGGATGAGGAATGCGAACTGGCAGGGGATATGGAACGCGATCTGGCACGGGATATGACACGCGATCTGGCATGGGAGTTGGAATGCGTTCTGGCAAGGGAGGTGGAATGCGATCTGGCACCGGAGGTGGAATACGATCTGGCACGGGATATGGCACGCGATCTGGCACTGCATACGGCACGCGATCTGGCACGGGAGGTGGAATGCGATCTGGCACGGGAAATGGAACGCGATCTAGCAGAGGAGGTAGAATGCGATCTAGCACGGGAGGTGAAGTGCCATCTGGCGCTGGAGGTGGAGTTCGATCTGGCACGGGATAAGGCACGCGATATGGCACGGGATGAGCAATGCGAACTGCCAGAGGATATGCCACGCGATCTGGCACGGGATATGACACGCGATCTGGCAAGGGAGTTGGAATGCGATCTGGCAAGGGAGGTGGAATGTGATCTGGCACCGGAGGTGGAATAGGACCTGGCACGGGATCTGGCACGCGATCTGGCACTGGATACTTCACGCGATCTGTCACGGGAGGTGGAATGCGATCTGGCACGGGAGGTGGTGTGCCATCTGGCGCTGGAGGTGGAGTTCGATCTGGCACGGGGTAATGCACGCGATATGGCACGGGATGAGGAATGCGAACTGCCAGAGGATATGCCACGCGATCTGGCACGGGATATGACACGCGATTTGGCAAGGGAGTTGGAATGCGATCTGGCAAGGGAGGTGGAATGCGAACTGTCACCGGAGGTGGAATAGGACCTGGCACGGGATATGGCACGCGATCTGGCACTGGATACGGCACGCGATCTGGCACGGGAGGTGGAGTGCGATCTGGCACGGGAGGTGGAATTAGATCTAGCAGGGGAGGTGGATTGAGATTTGGCACGGGGTATTGCACGCGATATGGTACGGGAGGTGGAATGCAATCTGACACGAGAGGTGGAATGCGACCTCGCATGTAAGGTGGAATGCGGTCTAGTACGGGAGTTGGAATGCGATCTGGCACGGGATATGGAACGCGATCTGACACGGGAATTGGAATGCGATTTGGCTCTGGAAGAGGATTGCAATCTGGCAGGGGATGTGGAATGCGTTCTGGCACGCGAGGCGGAATGCGTTCTGGCTCGGGATATGGTACGCGATCTGGCACTGGATACGGCACGCGATCTGCCTCGGGAGGTGGAATGCGATCTGGCACGGGAAGTGGAATGCGATCTGGCGCGGGATGTGGCATTCGATGTGGCACGGGATATGGCACGCGATCTGGCACGGGAGGTAGTATATGATCTAGTACGGGAGGTGGAGTGCCATCTGGCGCTGGAGCTGGAATTCGATCTGGCACGGGATAAGGCACGCGATATGGAACGGGATGAGGAATGCGAACTGGCAGGGGATATGGAACGCGATCTGGCACGGGATATGACACGCGATCTGGCATGGGAGTTGGAATGCGTTCTGGCAAGGGAGGTGGAATGCGATCTGGCACCGGAGGTGGAATACGATCTTGCACGGGATATGGCACGCGATCTGGCACTGCATACGGCATGCGATCTGGCACGGGAGGTGGAATGCGATCTGGCACGGGAAATGGAACGCGATCTAGCAGAGGAGGTAGAATGCCATCTGGCACGGGAAGTGGAATGCGTTCTGGCACGGGAGGCGGAATAGCGTTCTGGCACGGGATACGGCATGCGATCTGGCACTGGATACGGCACGCGATCTGGCACGGGAGGTGGAATTCGATCTGGGACGGGATATGACACGCGATCTGCTAAAGGAGGTGGATTGCGATGCGGCACGTGAGGTGGAATGCGATCTGGCACGGGAGGTGCAATGCGATCTGGAAGTGGCGGTGGAATGAGATATGGCGGGGGAGGTGGAATGCGATCTGGAAGTGGCGGTGGAATGAGATATGGCGGGGGAGGCGGAATGCGATCTGGAAGTGGCGGTGGAATGAGATATGGCGGGGGAGGCGGAATGCGATCTGGCGGTGGAGGAGGAATGAGATATGGCACGGTAGGTGGAATGCGATCTGGAAGTGGCGGTGGAATGAGATATGGCGGGGGAGGTGGAATGCGATCTGGAAATGGCGGTGGAATGAGATATGGTGGGGGAGGCGGAATGCGATCTGGCACGGGAGGAGGTATGCGATCTGGCACGGGAGGTGGAATGCGATCTGGAAGTGGCGGTGGAATGAGATATGGCGGGGGAGGTGGAATGCGATCTGGAAGTGGCGGTGGAATGAGATATGGCGGGGGAGGCGGAATGCGATCTGGCGGTGGAGGAGGAATGAGATATGGCACGGTAGGTGGAATGCGATCTGGAAGTGGCGGTGGAATGAGATATGGCACGGTAGGTGCAATGCAATCTGGCACGGGATATGGAACGCGATCTGCTGAAGGAGGTGGATTGCGATGTTGCACGTGAGGAGGAATGCGATCTGGCACGGGAGGTGGAATGCGATGTGGTACGGAAGGTGGTATGCGAATGAGACGGAAGGTGGAATGCGATCTGGAACGGGAGGTGTAATGCGATCTGGAGCGGCATATGGCACGCGATCTGGTGCGGGAGGAGGAATGCGATCTGTCACGGAAGGTGAAATGCGATCTGGTATGGGAGGTGGAATGTGATATGTGACGGGAAGTAGAATGCATTCTGGCACGGGATATGGAACGCGATCTAGCAGAGGAGGTAGAATGAGATCTGGCACGGGAGGTAGAATGCGGTCTAGCACGGGAGGTGAAGTGCCATCTGGCGCTGGAGGTGGAGTTCGATCTGGCACGGGATAAGGCTCGCGATATGGCACGGGATGAGCAATGCGAACTGCCAGAGGATATGCCACGCGATCTGGCACGGGATATGACACGCGATCTGGCAAGGGAGTTGGAATGCGATCTGGCAAGGGAGGTGGAATGCGATCTGGCACCGGAGGTGGAATAGGACCTGGCACGGGATCTGGCACGCGATCTGGCACTGGATACGGCACGCGATCTGTCACGGGAGGTGGAATGCGATCTGGCACGGGAGGTGGTGTGCCATCTGGCGCTGGAGGTGGAGTTCGATCTGGCACGGGGTAATGCACGCGATATGGCACGGGATGAGGAATGCGAACTGCCAGAGGATATGCCACGCGATCTGGCACGGGATATGACACGCGATTTGGTAAGGGAGTTGGAATGCGATCTGGCAAGGGAGGTGGAATGCGAACTGGCACCGGAGGTGGAATAGGACCTGGCACGGGATATGGCACGCGATCTGGCACTGGATACGGCACGCGATCTGGCACGGGAGGTGGAATTAGATCTAGCAGGGGAGGTGGATTGAGATTTGGCACGGGGTATGGCACGCGATATGGTACGGGAGGTGGAATGCAATCTGACACGAGAGGTGGAATGCGACCTCGCATGTAAGGTGGAATGCGGTCTAGTACGGGAGTTGGAATGCGATCTGGCACGGGATATGGAACGCGATCTGACACGGGAATTGGAATGCGATTTGGCTCTGGAAGAGGATTGCAATCTGGCAGGGGATGTGGAATGCGTTCTGGCACGCGAGGCGGAATGCGTTCTGGCACGGGATATGGTACGCGATCTGGCACTGGATACGGCACGCGATCTGGCTCGGGAGGTGGAATGCGATCTGGCACGGGAAGTGGAATGCGATCTGGCGCGGGATGTGGCATTCGATGTGGCACGGGATATGGCACGCGATCTGGCACGGGAGGTAGTATATGATCTAGCACGGGAGGTGGAGTGCCATCTGGCGCTGGTGCTGGAATTCGATCTGGCACGGGATAAGGCACGCGATATGGAACGGGATGAGGAATGCGAACTGGCAGGGGATATGGAACGCGATCTGGCACGGGATATGACACGCGATCTGGCATGGGAGTTGGAATGCGTTCTGGCAAGGGAGGTGGAATGCGATCTGGCACCGGAGGTGGAATACGATCTGGCACGGGATATGGCACGCGATCTGGCACTGCATACGGCACGCGATCTGGCACGGGAGGTGGAATGCGATCTGGCACGGGAAATGGAACGCGATACAGCAGAGGAGGTAGAATGCCATCTGGCACGGGAAGTGGAATGCGTTCTGGCACGGGAGGCGGAATAGCGTTCTGGCACGGGATACGGCATGCGATCTGGCACTGGATACGGCACGCGATCTGGCACGGGAGGTGGAATTCGATCTGGGACGGGATATGACACGCGATCTGCTAAAGGAGGTGGATTGCGATGCGGCACGTGAGGTGGAATGCGATCTGGCACGGGAGGTGGAATGCGATCTGGAAGTGGCGGTGGAATGAGATATGGCGGGGGAGGTGGAATGCGATCTGGAAGTGGCGGTGGAATGAGATATGGCGGGGGAGGCGGAATGCGATCTGGCGGTGGAGGAGGAATGAGATATGGCACGGTAGGTGGAATGCAATCTGGCACGGGATATATAACGCGATTTAGTAGAGGAGGTAGAATGCGATCTGGCACGGGAGGTGGTATGCGATCTGGCACGGGAGGTGGAATGCGATCTGGAAGTGGCGGTGGAATGAGATATGGCGGGGGAGGTGGAAAGCGATCTGGAAGTGGCGGTGGAATGAGATATGGCGGGGGAGGCGGAATGCGATCTGGCGGTGGAGGAGGAATGAGATATGGAACGGTAGGTGGAATGCGATCTGGAAGTGGCGGTGGAATGAGATATGGCGGGGGAGGTGGAATGCGATCTGGAAGTGGCGGTGGAATGAGATATGGCGGGGGAGGCGGAATGCGATCTGGCACGGGAGGAGGTATGCGATCTGGCACGGGAGGTGGAATGCGATCTGGAAGTGGCGGTGGAATGAGATATGGCGGGGGAGGTGGAATGCGATCTGGAAGTGGCGGTGGAATGAGATATGGCGGGGGAGGCGGAATGCGATCTGGCGGTGGAGGAGGAATGAGATATGGCACGGTAGGTGGAATGCGATCTGGAAGTGGCGGTGGAATGAGATATGGCTGGGGAGGTGGAATGCGATCTGGAAGTGGCGGTGGAATGAGATATGGCGGGGGAGGCGGAATGCGATCTGGCGGTGGAGGAGGAATGAGATATGGCACGGTAGGTGGAATGCGATCTGGAAGTGGCGGTGGAATGAGATATGGCGGGGGAGGTGGAATGCGATCTGGAAGTGGCGGTGGAATGAGATATGGCGGGGGAGGCGGAATGCGATCTGGCGGTGGAGGAGGAATGAGATATGGCACGGTAGGTGGAATGCAATCTTGCACGGGATATATAACGCGATTTAGTAGAGGAGGTAGAATGCGATCTGGCACGGGAGGTGGTATGCGATCTGGCACGGGAGGTGGAATGCGATCTGGAAGTGGCGGTGGAATGAGATATGGCGGGGGAGGTGGAATGCGATCTGGAAGTGGCGGTGGAATGAGATATGGCGGGGGAGGCGGAATGCGATCTGGCGGTGGAGGAGGAATGAGATATGGCACGGTAGGTGGAATGCGATCTGGAAGTGGCGGTGGAATGAGATATGGCGGGGGAGGTGGAATGCGATCTGGAAGTGGCGGTGGAATGAGATATGGCGGGGGAGGCGGAATGCGATCTGGCACGGGAGGAGGTATGCGATCTGGCACGGGAGGTGGAATGCGATCTGGAAGTGGCGATGGAATGAGATATGGCGGGGGAGGTGGAATGCGATCTGGAAGTGGCGGTGGAATGAGATATGGCGGGGGAGGCGGAATGCGATCTGGCGGTGGAGGAGGAATGAGATATGGCACGGTAGGTGGAATGCGATCTGGAAGTGGCGGTGGAATGAGATATGGCGGGGGAGGTGGAATGCGATCTGGAAGTGGCGGTGGAATGAGATATGGCGGGGGAGGCGGAATGCGATGTGGCGGTGGAGGAGGAATGAGATATGGCACGGTAGGTGGAATGCGATCTGGAAGTGGCGGTGGAATGAGATATGGCGGGGGAGGTGGAATGCGATCTGGAAGTGGCGGTGGAATGAGATATGGCGGGGGAGGCGGAATGCGATCTGGCGGTGGAGGAGGAATGAGATATGGCACGGTAGGTGGAATGCAATCTGGCACGGGATATAGAACGCGATCTAGTAGAGGAGGTAGAATGCGATCTGGCACGGGAGGTGGTATGCGATCTGGCACGGGAGGTGGAATGCGATCTGGAAGTGGCGGTGGAATGAGATATGGCGGGGGAGGTGGAATGCGATCTGGAAGTGGCGGTGGAATGAGATATGGCGGGGGAGGCGGAATGCGATCTGGCGGTGGAGGAGGAATGAGATATGGCACGGTAGGTGGAATGCGATCTGGAAGTGGCGGTGGAATGAGATATGGCGGGGGAGGTGGAATGCGATCTGGAAATGGCGGTGGAATGAGATATGGTGGGGGAGGCGGAATGCGATCTGGCACGGGAGGAGGTATGCGATCTGGCACGGGAGGTGGAATGCGATCTGGAAGTGGCGGTGGAATGAGATATGGCGGGGGAGGTGGAATGCGATCTGGAAGTGGCGGTGGAATGAGATATGGCGGGGGAGGCGGAATGCGATCTGGCGGTGGAGGAGGAATGAGATATGGCACGGTAGGTGGAATGCGATCTGGAAGTGGCGGTGGAATGAGATATGGCACGGTAGGTGCAATGCAATCTGGCACGGGATATGGAACGCGATCTGCTGAAGGAGGTGGATTGCGATGTTGCACGTGAGGAGGAATGCGATCTGGCACGGGAGGTGGAATGCGATGTGGTACGGAAGGTGGTATGCGAATGAGACGGAAGGTGGAATGCGATCTGGAACGGGAGGTGTAATGCGATCTGGAGCGGCATATGGCACGCGATCTGGTGCGGGAGGAGGAATGCGATCTGTCACGGAAGGTGAAATGCGATCTGGTATGGGAGGTGGAATGTGATATGTGACGGGAAGTAGAATGCATTCTGGCACGGGATATGGAACGCGATCTAGCAGAGGAGGTAGAATGAGATCTGGCACGGGAGGTAGAATGCGGTCTAGCACGGGAGGTGAAGTGCCATCTGGCGCTGGAGGTGGAGTTCGATCTGGCACGGGATAAGGCACGCGATATGGCACGGGATGAGCAATGCGAACTGCCAGAGGATATGCCACGCGATCTGGCACGGGATATGACACGCGATCTGGCAAGGGAGTTGGAATGCGATCTGGCAAGGGAGGTGGAATGCGATCTGGCACCGGAGGTGGAATAGGACCTGGCACGGGATCTGGCACGCGATCTGGCACTGGATACGGCACGCGATCTGTCACGGGAGGTGGAATGCGATCTGGCACGGGAGGTGGTGTGCCATCTGGCGCTGGAGGTGGAGTTCGATCTGGCACGGGGTAATGCACGCGATATGGCACGGGATGAGGAATGCGAACTGCCAGAGGATATGCCACGCGATCTGGCACGGGATATGACACGCGATTTGGCAAGGGAGTTGGAATGCGATCTGGCAAGGGAGGTGGAATGCGAACTGGCACCGGAGGTGGAATAGGACCTGGCACGGGATATGGCACGCGATCTGGCACTGGATACGGCACGCGATCTGGCACGGGAGGTGGAATTAGATCTAGCAGGGGAGGTGGATTGAGATTTGGCACGGGGTATGGCACGCGATATGGTACGGGAGGTGGAATGCAATCTGACACGAGAGGTGGAATGCGACCTCGCATGTAAGGTGGAATGCGGTCTAGTACGGGAGTTGGAATGCGATCTGGCACGGGATATGGAACGCGATCTGACACGGGAATTGGAATGCGATTTGGCTCTGGAAGAGGATTGCAATCTGGCAGGGGATGTGGAATGCGTTCTGGCACGCGAGGCGGAATGCGTTCTGGCACGGGATATGGTACGCGATCTGGCACTGGATACGGCACGCGATCTGGCTCGGGAGGTGGAATGCGATCTGGCACGGGAAGTGGAATGCGATCTGGCGCGGGATGTGCCATTCGATGTGGCACGGGATATGGCACGCGATCTGGCACGGGAGGTAGTATATGATCTAGCACGGGAGGTGGAGTGCCATCTGGCGCTGGTGCTGGAATTCGATCTGGCACGGGATAAGGCACGCGATATGGAACGGGATGAGGAATGCGAACTGGCAGGGGATATGGAACGCGATCTGGCACGGGATATGACACGCGATCTGGCATGGGAGTTGGAATGCGTTCTGGCAAGGGAGGTGGAATGCGATCTGGCACCGGAGGTGGAATACGATCTGGCACGGGATATGGCACGCGATCTGGCACTGCATACGGCACGCGATCTGGCACGGGAGGTGGAATGCGATCTGGCACGGGAAATGGAACGCGATACAGCAGAGGAGGTAGAATGCCATCTGGCACGGGAAGTGGAATGCGTTCTGGCACGGGAGGCGGAATAGCGTTCTGGCACGGGATACGGCATGCGATCTGGCACTGGATACGGCACGCGATCTGGCACGGGAGGTGGAATTCGATCTGGGACGGGATATGACACGCGATCTGCTAAAGGAGGTGGATTGCGATGCGGCACGTGAGGTGGAATGCGATCTGGCACGGGAGGTGGAATGCGATCTGGAAGTGGCGGTGGAATGAGATATGGCGGGGGAGGTGGAATGCGATCTGGAAGTGGCGGTGGAATGAGATATGGCGGGGGAGGCGGAATGCGATCTGGCGGTGGAGGAGGAATGAGATATGGCACGGTAGGTGGAATGCAATCTGGCACGGGATATATAACGCGATTTAGTAGAGGAGGTAGAATGCGATCTGGCACGGGAGGTGGTATGCGATCTGGCACGGGAGGTGGAATGCGATCTGGAAGTGGCGGTGGAATGAGATATGGCGGGGGAGGTGGAAAGCGATCTGGAAGTGGCGGTGGAATGAGATATGGCGGGGGAGGCGGAATGCGATCTGGCGGTGGAGGAGGAATGAGATATGGCACGGTAGGTGGAATGCGATCTGGAAGTGGCGGTGGAATGAGATATGGCGGGGGAGGTGGAATGCGATCTGGAAGTGGCGGTGGAATGAGATATGGCGGGGGAGGCGGAATGCGATCTGGCACGGGAGGAGGTATGCGATCTGGCACGGGAGGTGGAATGCGATCTGGAAGTGGCGGTGGAATGAGATATGGCGGGGGAGGTGGAATGCGATCTGGAAGTGGCGGTGGAATGAGATATGGCGGGGGAGGCGGAATGCGATCTGGCGGTGGAGGAGGAATGAGATATGGCACGGTAGGTGGAATGCGATCTGGAAGTGGCGGTGGAATGAGATATGGCGGGGGAGGTGGAATGCGATCTGGAAGTGGCGGTGGAATGACATATGGCGGGGGAGGCGGAATGCGATCTGGCGGTGGAGGAGGAATGAGATATGGCACGGTAGGTGGAATGCGATCTGGAAGTGGCGGTGGAATGAGATATGGCGGGGGAGGTGGAATGCGATCTGGAAGTGGCGGTGGAATGAGATATGGCGGGGGAGGCGGAATGCGATCTGGCGGTGGAGGAGGAATGAGATATGGCACGGTAGGTGGAATGCAATCTGGCACGGGATATAGATCGCGATCTAGTAGAGGAGGTAGAATGCGATCTGGCACGGGAGGTGGTATGCGATCTGGCACGGGAGGTGGAATGCGATCTGGAAGTGGCGGTGGAATGAGATATGGCGGGGGAGGTGGAATGCGATCTGGAAGTGGCGGTGGAATGAGATATGGCGGGGGAGGCGGAATGCGATCTGGCGGTGGAGGAGGAATGAGATATGGCACGGTAGGTGGAATGCGATCTGGAAGTGGCGGTGGAATGAGATATGGCGGGGGAGGTGGAATGCGATCTGGATGTGGCGGTGGAATGAGATATGGTGGGGGAGGCGGAATGCGATCTGGCACGGGAGGAGGTATGCGATCTGGCACGGGAGGTGGAATGCGATCTGGAAGTGGCGGTGGAATGAGATATGGCGGGGGAGGTGGAATGCGATCTGGAAGTGGCGGTGGAATGAGATATGGCGGGGGAGGCGGAATGCGATCTGGCGGTGGAGGAGGAATGAGATATGGCACGATAGGTGGAATGCGATCTGGAAGTGGCGGTGGAATGAGATATGACACGGTAGGTGCAATGCAATCTGGCACGGGATATGGAACGCGATCTGCTGAAGGAGGTGGATTGCGATGTTGCACGTGAGGAGGAATGCGATCTGGCACTGGAGGTGGAATGCGATGTGGTACGAAAGGTGGTATGCGAATGAGACGGGAGGTGGAATGCGATCTGGAACGGGAGGTGTAATGCGATCTGGAGCGGCATATGGCACGCGATCTGGTGCGGGAGGAGGAATGCGATCTGTCACGGAAGGTGAAATGCGATCTGGTATGGGAGGTGGAATGTGATATGTGACGGGAAGTAGAATGCATTCTGGCACGGGATATGGAACGCGATCTAGCAGAGGAGGTAGAATGAGATCTGGCACGGGAGGTAGAATGCGATCTAGCACGGGAGGTGAAGTGCCATCTGGCGCTGGAGGTGGAGTTCGATCTGGCACGAGATAAGGCACGCGATATGGCACGGGATGAGCAATGCGAACTGCCAGAGGATATGCCACGCGATCTGGCACGGGATATGACACGCGATTTGGCAAGGGAGTTGGAATGCGATCTGGCAAGGGAGGTGGAATGCGAACTGGCACCGGAGGTGGAATAGGACCTGGCACGGGATATGGCACGCGATCTGGCACTGGATACGGCACGCGATCTGGCACGGGAGGTGGAGTGCGATCTGGCACGGGAGGTGGAATTAGATCTAGCAGGGGAGGTGGATTGAGATTTGGCACGGGGTATGGCACGCGATATGGTACGGGAGGTGGAATGCAATCTGACACGAGAGGTGGAATGCGACCTCGCATGTAAGGTGGAATGCGGTCTAGTACGGGAGTTGGAATGCGATCTGGCACGGGATATGGAACGCGATCTGACACGGGAATTGGAATGCGATTTGGCTCTGGAAGAGGAATGCAATCTGGCAGGGGATGTGGAATGCGTTCTGGCACGCGAGGCGGAATGCGTTCTGGCACGGGATATGGTACGCGATCTGGCACTGGAAACGGCACGCGATTTGGCTCGGGAGGTGGAATGCGATCTGGCACGGGAAGTGGAATGCGATCTGGCGCGGGATGTGGCATTCGATGTGGCACGGGATATGGCACGCGATCTGGCACGGGAGGTAGTATATGATCTAGCACGGGAGGTGGAGTGCCATCTGGCGCTGGAGCTGGAATTCGATCTAGCACGGGATAAGGCACGCGATATGGAACGGGATGAGGAATGCGAACTGGCAGGGGATATGGAACGCGATCTGGCACGGGATATGACACGCGATCTGGCATGGGAGTTGGAATGCGTTCTGGCAAGGGAGGTGGAATGCGATCTGGCACCGGAGGTGGAATACGATCTGGCACGGGATATGGCACGCGATCTGGCACTGCATACGGCACGCGATCTGGCACGGGAGGTGGAATGCGATCTGGCACGGGAAATGGAACGCGATCTAGCAGAGGAGGTAGAATGCCATCTGGCACGGGAAGTGGAATGCGTTCTGGCACGGGAGGCGGAATAGCGTTCTGGCACGGGATACGGCATGCGATCTGGCACTGGATACGGCATGCGATCTGGCACGGGAGGTGGAATTCGATCTGGGACGGGATATGACACGCGATCTGCTAAAGGAGGTGGATTGCGATGCGGCACGTGAGGTGGAATGCGATCTGGCACGGGAGGTGGAATGCGATCTGGAAGTGGCGGTGGAATGAGATATGGCGGGGGAGGTGGAATGCGATCTGGAAGTGGCGGTGGAATGAGATATGGCGGGGGAGGCGGAATGCGATCTGGCGGTGGAGGAGGAGTGAGATATGGCACGGTAGGTGGAATGCAATTTGGCACGGGATATATAACGCGATTTAGTACAGGAGGTAGAATGCGATCTGGCACGGGAGGTGCTATGCGATCTGGCACGGGAGGTGGAATGCGATCTGGAAGTGGCGGTGGAATGAGATATGGCGGGGGAGGTGGAATGCGATCTGGAAGTGGCGGTGGAATGAGATATGGCGGGGGAGGCGGAATGCGATCTGGCGGTGGAGGAGGAATGAGATATGGCACGGTAGGTGGAATGCGATCTGGAAGTGGCGGTGGAATGAGATATGGCGGGGGAGGTGGAATGCGATCTGGAAGTGGCGGTGGAATGAGATATGGCGGGGGAGGCGGAATGCGATCTGGCACGGGAGGAGGTATGCGATCTGGCACGGGAGGTGGAATGCGATCTGGAAGTGGCGGTGGAATGAGATATGGCGGGGGAGGTGGAATGCGATCTGGAAGTGGCGGTGGAATGAGATATGGCGGGGGAGGCGGAATGCGATCTGGCGGTGGAGGAGGAATGAGATATGGCACGGTAGGTGGAATGCGATCTGGAAGTGGCGGTGGAATGAGATATGGCGGGGGAGGTGGAATGCGATCTGGAAGTGGCGGTGGAATGAGATATGGCGGGGGAGGCGGAATGCGATCTGGCGGTGGAGGAGGAATGAGATATGGCACGGTAGGTGGAATGCGATCTGGAAGTGGCGGTGGAATGAGATATGGCGGGGGAGGTGGAATGCGATCTGGAAGTGGCGGTGGAATGAGATATGGCGGGGGAGGCGGAATGCGATCTGGCGGTGGAGGAGGAATGAGATATGGCACGGTAGGTGGAATGCAATCTGGCACGGGATATAGAACGCGATCTAGTAGAGGAGGTAGAACGCGATCTGGCACGGGAGGTGGTATGCGATCTGGCACGGGAGGTGGAATGCGATCTGGAAGTGGCGGTGGAATGAGATATGGCGGGGGAGGTGGAATGCGATCTGGAAGTGGCGGTGGAATGAGATATGGCGGGGGAGGCGGAATGCGATCTGGCGGTGGAGGAGGAATGAGATATGGCACGGTAGGTGGAATGCGATCTGGAAGTGGCGGTGGAATGAGATATGGCGGGGGAGGTGGAATGCGATCTGGAAGTGGCGGTGGAATGAGATATGGTGGGGGAGGCGGAATGCGATCTGGCACGGGAGGAGGTATGCGTTCTGGCACGGGAGGTGGAATGCGATCTGGAAGTGGCGGTGGAATGAGATATGGCGGGGGAGGTGGAATGCGATCTGGAAGTGGCGGTGGAATGAGATATGGCGGGGGAGGCGGAATGCGATCTGGCGGTGGAGGAGGAATGAGATATGGCACGGTAGGTGCAATGCGATCTGGAAGTGGCGGTGGAATGAGATATGGCACGGTAGGTGCAATGCAATCTGGCACGGGATATGGAACGCGATCTGCTGAAGGAGGTGGATTGCGATGTTGCACGTGAGGAGGAATGCGATCTGGCACGGGAGGTGGAATGCGATGTGGTACGGAAGGTGGTATGCGAATGAGACGGGAGGTGGAATGCGATCTGGAACGGGAGGTGTAATGCGATCTGGAGCGGCATATGGCACGCGATCTGGTGCGGGAGGAGGAATGCGATCTGTCACGGAAGGTGAAATGCGATCTGGTATGGGAGGTGGAATGTGATATGTGACGGGAAGTAGAATGCATTCTGGCACGGGATATGGAACGCGATCTAGCAGAGGAGGTAGAATGAGATCTGGCACGGGAGGTAGAATGCGATCTAGCACGGGAGGTGAAGTGCCATCTGGCGCTGGAGCTGGAGTTCGATCTGGCACGGGATAAGGCACGCGATATGGCACGGGATGAGCAATGCGAACTGCCAGAGGATATGCCACGCGATCTGGCACGGGATATGACACGCGATCTGGCAAGGGAGTTGGAATGCGATCTGGCAAGGGAGGTGGAATGCGATCTGGCACCGGAGGTGGAATAGGACCTGGCACGGGATCTGGCACGCGATCTGGCACTGGATACGGCACGCGATCTGTCACGGGAGGTGGAATGCGATCTGGCACGGGAGGTGGTGTGCCATCTGGCGCTGGAGGTGGAGTTCGATCTGGCACGGGGTAATGCACGCGATATGGCACGGGATGAGGAATGCGAACTGCCAGAGGATATGCCACGCGATCTGGCACGGGATATGACACGCGATTTGGCAAGGGAGTTGGAATGCGATCTGGCAAGGGAGGTGGAATGCGAACTGGCACCGGAGGTGGAATAGGACCTGGCACGGGATATGGCACGCGATCTGGCACTGGATACGGCACGCGATCTGGCACGGGAGGTGGAGTGCGATCTGGCACGGGAGGTGGAATTAGATCTAGCAGGGGAGGTGGATTGAGATTTGGCACGGGGTATGGCACGCGATATGGTACGGGAGGTGGAATGCAATCTGACACGAGAGGTGGAATGCGACCTCGCATGTAAGGTGGAATGCGGTCTAGTACGGGAGTTGGAATGCGATCTGGCACGGGATATGGAACGCGATCTGACACGGGAATTGGAATGCGATTTGGCTCTGGAAGAGGATTGCAATCTGGCAGGGGATGTGGAATGCGTTCTGGCACGCGAGGCGGAATGCGTTCTGGCACGGGATATGGTACGCGATCTGGCACTGGATACGGCACGCGATCTGGCTCGGGAGGTGGAATGCGATCTGGCACGGGAAGTGGAATGCGATCTGGCGCGGGATGTGGCATTCGATGTGGCACGGGATATGGCACGCGATCTGGCACGGGAGGTAGTATATGATCTAGCACGGGAGGTGGAGTGCCATCTGGCGCTGGAGCTGGAATTCGATCTGGCACGGGATAAGGCACGCGATATGGAACGGGATGAGGAATGCGAACTGGCAGGGGATATGGAACGCGATCTGGCACGGGATATGACACGCGATATGGCATGGGAGTTGGAATGCGTTCTGGCAAGGGAGGTGGAATGCGATCTGGCACCGGAGGTGGAATACGATCTGGCACGGGATATGGCACGCGATCTGGCACTGCATACGGCACGCGATCTGGCACGGGAGGTGGAATGCGATCTGGCACGGGAAATGGAACGCGATCTAGCAGAGGAGGTAGAATGCGATCTAGCACATGAGGTGAAGTGCCATCTGGCGCTGGAGGTGGAGTTCGATCTGGCACGGGATAAGGCACGCGATATGGCACGGGATGAGCAATGCGAACTGCCAGAGGATATGCCACGCGATCTGGCACGGGATATGACACGCGATCTGGCAAGGGAGTTGGAATGCTATCTGGCAAGGGAGGTGGAATGCGATCTGGCACCGGAGGTGGAATAGGACCTGGCACGGAATCTGGCACGCGATCTGGCACTGGATACGGCACGCGATCTGTCACGGGAGGTGGAATGCGATCTGGCACGGGAGGTGGTGTGCCATCTGGCGCTGGAGGTGGAGTTCGATCTGGCACGGGGTAATGCACGCGATATGGCACGGGATGAGGAATGCGAACTGCCAGAGGATATGCCACGCGATCTGGCACGGGATATGACACGCGATTTGGCAAGGGAGTTGGAATGCGATCTGGCAAGGGAGGTGGAATGCGAACTGGCACCGGAGGTGGAATAGGACCTGGCACGGGATATGGCACGCGATCTGGCACTGGATACGGCACGCGATCTGGCACGGGAGGTGGAGTGCGATCTGGCACGGGAGGTGGAATTAGATCTAGCAGGGGAGGTGGATTGAGATTTGGCACGGGGTATTGCACGCGATATGGTACGGGAGGTGGAATGCAATCTGACCCGAGAGGTAGAATGCGACCTAGCATGTAAGGTGGAATGCGGTCTAGTACGGGAGTTGGAATGCGATCTGGCACGGGATATGGAACGCGATCTGACACGGGAATTGGAATGCGATTTGGCTCTGGAAGAGGATTGCAATCTGGCAGGGGATGTGGAATGCGTTCTGGCACGCGAGGCGGAATGCGTTCTGGCACGGGATATGGTACGCGATCTGGCACTGGATACGGCACGCGATCTGGCTCGGGAGGTGGAATGCGATCTGGCACGGGAAGTGGAATGCGATCTGGCGCGGGATGTGGCATTCGATGTGGCACGGGATATGGCACGCGATCTGACACGGGAGGTAGTATATGATCTAGCACGGGAGGTGGAGTGCCATCTGGCGCTGGAGCTGGAATTCGATCTGGCACGGGATAAGGCACGCGATATGGAACGGGATGAGGAATGCGAACTGGCAGGGGATATGGAACGCGATCTGGCACGGGATATGACACGCGATCTGGCATGGGAGTTGGAATGCGTTCTGGCAAGGGAGGTGGAATGCGATCTGGCACCGGAGGTGGAATACGATCTGGCACGGGATATGGCACGCGATCTGGCACTGCATACGGCACGCGATCTGGCACGGGAGGTGGAATGCGATCTGGCACGGGAAATGGAACGCGATCTAGCAGAGGAGGTAGAATGCCATCTGGCACGGGAAGTGGAATGCGTTCTGGCACGGGAGGCGGAATAGCGTTCTGGCACGGGATACGGCATGCGATCTGGCACTGGATACGGCACGCGATCTGGCACGGGAGGTGGAATTCGATCTGGGACGGGATATGACACGCGATCTGCTAAAGGAGGTGGATTGCGATGCGGCACGTGAGGTGGAATGCGATCTGGCACGGGAGGTGGAATGCGATCTGGAAGTGGCGGTGGAATGAGATATGGCGGGGGAGGTGGAATGCGATCTGGAAGTGGCGGTGGAATGAGATATGGCGGGGGAGGCGGAATGCGATCTGGCGGTGGAGGAGGAATGAGATATGGCACGGTAGGTGGAATGCAATCTGGCACGGGATATATAACGCGATTTAGTCGAGGAGGTAGAATGCGATCTGGCACGGGAGGTGCTATGCGATTTGGCACGGGAGGTGGAATGCGATCTGGAAGTGGCGGTGGAATGAGATATGGCGGGGGAGGTGGAATGCGATCTGGAAGTGGCGGTGGAATGAGATATGGCGGGGGAGGCGGAATGCGATCTGGCGGTGGAGGAGGAATGAGATACGGCACGGTAGGTGGAATGCGATCTGGAAGTGGCGGTGGAATGAGATATGGCGGGGGAGGTGGAATGCGATCTGGAAGTGGCGGTGGAATGAGATATGGCGGGGGAGGCGGAATGCGATCTGGCACGGGAGGAGGTATGCGATCTGGCACGGGAGGTGGAATGCGATCTGGAAGTGGCGGTGGAATGTGATATGGCGGGGGAGGTGGAATGCGATCTGGAAGTGGCGGTGGAATGAGATATGGCGGGGGAGGCGGAATGCGATCTGGCGGTGGAGGAGGAATGAGATATGGCACGGTAGGTGGAATGCGATCTGGAAGTGGCGGTGGAATGAGATATGGCGGGGGAGGTGGAATGCGATCTGGAAGTGGCGGTGGAATGAGATATGGCGGGGGAGGCGGAATGCGATCTGGCAGTGGAGGAGGAATGAGATATGGCACGGTAGGTGGAATGCGATCTGGAAGTGGCGGTGGAATGAGATATGGCGGGGGAGGTGGAATGCGATCTGGAAGTGGCGGTGGAATGAGATATGGCGGGGGAGGCGGAATGCGATCTGGCGGTGGAGGAGGAATGAGATATGGCACGGTAGGTGGAATGCAATCTGGCACGGGATATAGAACGCGATCTAGTAGAGGAGGTAGAATGCGATCTGGCACGGGAGGTGGTATGCGATCTGGCACGGGAGGTGGAATGCGATCTGGAAGTGGCGGTGGAATGAGATATGGCGGGGGAGGTGGAATGCGATCTGGAAGTGGCGGTGGAATGAGATATGGCGGGGGAGGCGGAATACGATCTGGCGGTGGAGGAGGAATGAGATATGGCACGGTAGGTGGAATGCGATCTGGAAGTGGCGGTGGAATGAGATATGGCGGGGGAGGTGGAATGCGATCTGGAAGTGGCGGTGGAATGAGATATGGTGGGGGAGGCGGAATGCGATCTGGCACGGGAGGAGGTATGCGATGTGGCACGGGAGGTGGAATGCGATCTGGAAGTGGCGGTGGAATGAGATATGGCGGGGGAGGTGGAATGCGATCTGGAAGTGGCGGTGGAATGAGATATGGCGGGGGAGGCGGAATGCGATCTGGCGGTGGAGGAGGAATGAGATATGGCACGGTAGGTGGAATGCGATCTGGAAGTGGCGGTGGAATGAGATATGGCACGGTAGGTGCAATGCAATCTGGCACGGGATATGGAACGCGATCTGCTGAAGGAGGTGGATTGCGATGTTGCACGTGAGGAGGAATGCGATCTGGCACGGGAGGTGGAATGCGATGTGGTACGAAAGGTGGTATGCGAATGAGACGGGAGGTGGAATGCGATCTGGAACGGGAGGTGTAATGCGATCTGGAGCGGCATATGGCACGCGATCTGGTGCGGGAGGAGGAATGCGATCTGTCACGGAAGGTGAAATGCGATCTGGTATGGGAGGTGGAATGTGATATGTGACGGGAAGTAGAATGCATTCTGGCACGGGATATGGAACGCGATCTAGCAGAGGAGGTAGAATGAGATCTGGCACGGGAGGTAGAATGCGATCTAGCACGGGAGGTGAAGTGCCATCTGGCGCTGGAGGTGGAGTTCGATCTGGCACGAGATAAGGCACGCGATATGGCACAGGATGAGCAATGCGAACTGCCAGAGGATATGCCACGCGATCTGGCACGGGATATGACACGCGATCTGGCAAGGGAGTTGGAATGCGATCTGGCAAGGGAGGTGGAATGCGATCTGGCACCGGAGGTGGAATAGGACCTGGCACGGGATCTGGCACGCGATCTGGCACTGGATACGGCACGCGATCTGTCACGGGAGGTGGAATGCGATCTGGCACGGGAGGTGGTGTGCCATCTGGCGCTGGAGGTGGAGTTCGATCTGGCACGGGGTAATGCACGCGATATGGCACGGGATGAGGAATGCGATCTGCCAGAGGATATGCCACGCGATCTGGCACGGGATATGACACGCGATTTGGCAAGGGAGTTGGAATGCGATCTGGCAAGGGAGGTGGAATGCGAACTGGCACCGGAGGTGGAATAGGACCTGGCACGGGATATGGCACGCGATCTGGCACTGGATACGGCACGCGATCTGGCACGGGAGGTGGAGTGCGATCTGGCACGGGAGGTGGAATTAGATCTAGCAGGGGAGGTGGATTGAGATTTGGCACGGGGTATGGCACGCGATATGGTACGGGAGGTGGAATGCAATCTGACACGAGAGGTGGAATGCGACCTCGCATGTAAGGTGGAATGCGGTCTAGTACGGGAGTTGGAATGCGATCTGGCACGGGATATGGAACGCGATCTGACACGGGAATTGGAATGCGATTTGGCTCTGGAAGAGGATTGCAATCTGGCAGGGGATGTGGAATGCGTTCTGGCACGCGAGGCGGAATGCGTTCTGGCACGGGATATGGTACGCGATCTGGCACTGGATACGGCACGCGATCTGGCTCGGGAGGTGGAATGCGATCTGGCACGGGAAGTGGAATGCGATCTGGCGCGGGATGTGGCATTCGATGTGGCACGGGATATGGCACGCGATCTGGCACGGGAGGTAGTATATGATCTAGCACGGGAGGTGGAGTGCCATCTGGCGCTGGAGCTGGAATTCGATCTGGCACGGGATAAGGCACGCGATATGGAACGGGATGAGGAATGCGAACTGGCAGGGGATATGGAACGCGATCTGGCACGGGATATGACACGCGATCTGGCATGGGAGTTGGAATGCGTTCTGGCAAGGGAGGTGGAATGCGATCTGGCACCGGAGGTGGAATACGATCTGGCACGGGATATGGCACGCGATCTGGCACTGCATACGGCACGCGATCTGGCACGGGAGGTGGAATGCGATCTGGCACGGGAAATGGAACGCGATCTAGCAGAGGAGGTAGAATGCCATCTGGCACGGGAAGTGGAATGCGTTCTGGCACGGGAGGCGGAATAGCGTTCTGGCACGGGATACGGCATGCGATCTGGCACTGGATACGGCACGCGATCTGGCACGGGAGGTGGAATTCGATCTGGGACGGGATATGACACGCGATCTGCTAAAGGAGGTGGATTGCGATGCGGCACGTGAGGTGGAATGCGATCTGGCACGGGAGGTGGAATGCGATCTGGAAGTGGCGGTGGAATGAGATATGGCGGGGGAGGTGGAATGCGATCTGGAAGTGGCGGTGGAATGAGATATGGCGGGGGAGGCGGAATGCGATCTGGCGGTGGAGGAGGAATGAGATATGGCACGGTAGGTGGAATGCAATCTGGCACGGGATATATAACGCGATTTAGTAGAGGAGGTAGAATGCGATCTGGCACGGGAGGTGGTATGCGATCTGGCACGGGAGGTGGAATGCGATCTGGAAGTGGCGGTGGAATGAGATATGGCGGGGGAGGTGGAAAGCGATCTGGAAGTGGCGGTGGAATGAGATATGGCGGGGGAGGCGGAATGCGATCTGGCGGTGGAGGAGGAATGAGATATGGCACGGTAGGTGGAATGCGATCTGGAAGTGGCGGTGGAATGAGATATGGCGGGGGAGGTGGAATGCGATCTGGAAGTGGCGGTGGAATGAGATATGGCGGGGGAGGCGGAATGCGATCTGGCACGGGAGGAGGTATGCGATCTGGCACGGGAGGTGGAATGCGATCTGGAAGTGGCGGTGGAATGAGATATGGCGGGGGAGGTGGAATGCGATCTGGAAGTGGCGGTGGAATGAGATATGGCGGGGGAGGCGGAATGCGATCTGGCGGTGGAGGAGGAATGAGATATGGCACGGTAGGTGGAATGCGATCTGGAAGTGGCGGTGGAATGAGATATGGCGGGGGATGTGGAATGCGATCTGGAAGTGGCGGTGGAATGAGATATGGCGGGGGAGGCGGAATGCGATCTGGCGGTGGAGGAGGAATGAGATATGGCACGGTAGGTGGAATGCGATCTGGAAGTGGCGGTGGAATGAGATATGGCGGGGGAGGTGGAATGCGATCTGGAAGTGGCGGTGGAATGAGATATGGCGGGGGAGGCGGAATGCGATCTGGCGGTGGAGGAGGAATGAGATATGGCACGGTAGGTGGAATGCAATCTGGCACGGGATATAGAACGCGATCTAGTAGAGGAGGTAGAATGCGATCTGGCACGGGAGGTGGTATGCGATCTGGCACGGGAGGTGGAATGCGATCTGGAAGTGGCGGTGGAATGAGATATGGCGGGGGAGGTGGAATGCGATCTGGAAGTGGCGGTGGAATGAGATATGGCGGGGGAGGCGGAATGCGATCTGGCGGTGGAGGAGGAATGAGATATGGCACGGTAGGTGGAATGCGATCTGGAAGTGGCGGTGGAATGAGATATGGCGGGGGAGGTGGAATGCGATCTGGAAGTGGCGGTGGAATGAGATATGGTGGGGGAGGCGGAATGCGATCTGGCACGGGAGGAGGTATGCGATCTGGCACGGGAGGTGGAATGCGATCTGGAAGTGGCGGTGGAATGAGATATGGCGGGGGAGGTGGAATGCGATCTGGAAGTGGCGGTGGAATGAGATATGGCGGGGGAGGCGGAATGCGATCTGGCGGTGGAGGAGGAATGAGATATGGCACGGTAGGTGGAATGCGATCTGGAAGTGGCGGTGGAATGAGATATGACACGGTAGGTGCAATGCAATCTGGCACGGGATATGGAACGCGATCTGCTGAAGGAGGTGGATTGCGATGTTGCACGTGAGGAGGAATGCGATCTGGCACGGGAGGTGGAATGCGATGTGGTGCGAAAGGAGGTATGCGAATGAGACGGGAGGTGGAATGCGATCTGGAACGGGAGGTGTAATGCGATCTGGAGCGGCATATGGCACGCGATCTGGTGCGGGAGGAGGAATGCGATCTGTCACGGAAGGTGAAATGCGATCTGGTATGGGAGGTGGAATGTGATATGTGACGGGAAGTAGAATGCATTCTGGCACGGGATATGGAACGCGATCTAGCAGAGGAGGTAGAATGAGATCTGGCACGGGAGGTAGAATGCGATCTAGCACGGGAGGTGAAGTGCCATCTGGCGCTGGAGGTGGAGTTCGATCTGGCACGAGATAAGGCACGCGATATGGCACGGGATGAGCAATGCGAACTGCCAGAGGATATGCCACGCGATCTGGCACGGGATATGACACGCGATCTGGCAAGGGAGTTGGAATGCGATCTGGCAAGGGAGGTGGAATGCGATCTGGCACCGGAGGTGGAATAGGACCTGGCACGGGATCTGGCACGCGATCTGGCACTGGATACGGCACGCGATCTGTCACGGGAGGTGGAATGCGATCTGGCACGGGAGGTGGTGTGCCATCTGGCGCTGGAGGTGGAGTTCGATCTGGCACGGGGTAATGCACGCGATATGGCACGGGATGAGGAATGCGAACTGCCAGAGGATATGCCACGCGATCTGGCACGGGATATGACACGCGATTTGGCAAGGGAGTTGGAATGCGATCTGGCAAGGGAGGTGGAATGCGAACTGGCACCGGAGGTGGAATAGGACCTGGCACGGGATATGGCACGCGATCTGGCACTGGATACGGCACGCGATTTGGCACGGGAGGTGGAGTGCGATCTGGCACGGGAGGTGGAATTAGATCTAGCAGGGGAGGTGGATTGAGATTTGGCACGGGGTATGGCACGCGATATGGTACGGGAGGTGGAATGCAATCTGACACGAGAGGTGGAATGCGACCTCGCATGTAAGGTGGAATGCGGTCTAGTACGGGAGTTGGAATGCGATCTGGCACGGGATATGGAACGCGATCTGACACGGGAATTGGAATGCGATTTGGCTCTGGAAGAGGAATGCAATCTGGCAGGGGATGTGGAATGCGTTCTGGCACGCGAGGCGGAATGCGTTCTGGCACGGGATATGGTACGCGATCTGGCACTGGAAACGGCACGCGATCTGGCTCGGGAGGTGGAATGCGATCTGGCACTGGAAGTGGAATGCGATCTGGCGCGGGATGTGGCATTCGATGTGGCACGGGATATGGCACGCGATCTGGCACGGGAGGTAGTATATGATCTAGCACGGAAGGTGGAGTGCCATCTGGCGCTGGAGCTGGAATTCGATCTAGCACGGGATAAGGCACGCGATATGGAACGGGATGAGGAATGCGAACTGGCAGGGGATATGGAACGCGATCTGGCACGGGATATGACACGCGATCTGGCATGGGAGTTGGAATGCGTTCTGGCAAGGGAGGTGGAATGCGATCTGGCACCGGAGGTGGAATACGATCTGGCACGGGATATGGCACGCGATCTGGCACTGCATACGGCACGCGATCTGGCACGGGAGGTGGAATGCGATCTGGCACGGGTAATGGAACGCGATCTAGCAGAGGAGGTAGAATGCCATCTGGCACGGGAAGTGGAATGCGTTCTGGCACGGGAGGCGGAATAGCGTTCTGGCACGGGATACGGCATGCGATCTGGCACTGGATACGGCATGCGATCTGGCACGGGAGGTGGAATTCGATCTGGGACGGGATATGACACGCGATCTGCTAAAGGAGGTGGATTGCGATGCGGCACGTGAGGTGGAATGCGATCTGGCACGGGAGGTGGAATGCGATCTGGAAGTGGTGGTGGAATGAGATATGGCGGGGGAGGTGGAATGCGATCTGGAAGTGGCGGTGGAATGAGATATGGCGGGGGAGGCGGAATGCGATCTGGCGGTGGAGGAGGAATGAGATATGGCACGGTAGGTGGAATGCAATTTGGCACGGGATATATAACGCGATTTAGTAGAGGAGGTAGAATGCGATCTGGCACGGGAGGTGCTATGCGATCTGGCACGGGAGGTGGAATGCGATCTGGAAGTGGCGGTGGAATGAGATATGGCGGGGGAGGTGGAATGCGATCTGGAAGTGGCGGTGGAATGAGATATGGCGGGGGAGGCGGAATGCGATCTGGCGGTGGAGGGGGAATGAGATATGGCACGGTAGGTGGAATGCGATCTGGAAGTGGCGGTGGAATGAGATATGGCGGGGGAGGTGGAATGCGATCTGGAAGTGGCGGTGGAATGAGATATGGCGGGGGAGGCGGAATGCGATCTGGCACGGGAGGAGGTATGCGATCTGGCACGGGAGGTGGAATGCGATCTGGAAGTGGCGGTGGAATGAGATATGGCGGGGGAGGTGGAATGCGATCTGGAAGTGGCGGTGGAATTAGATATGGCGGGGGAGGCGGAATGCGATCTGGCGGTGGAGGAGGAATGAGATATGGCACGGTAGGTGGAATGCGATCTGGAAGTGGCGGTGGAATGAGATATGGCGGGGGAGGTGGAATGCGATCTGGAAGTGGCGGTGGAATGAGATATGGCGGGGGAGG
Source organism: Periplaneta americana (assembly GCF_040183065.1). Classification (NCBI taxonomy): domain Eukaryota; kingdom Metazoa; phylum Arthropoda; class Insecta; order Blattodea; family Blattidae; genus Periplaneta; species Periplaneta americana. Next base: position 4,617,391 of record NC_091128.1, read on the forward strand.
CGGAATGCGATCTGGCGGTGGAGGAGGAATGAGATATGGCACGGTAGGTGGAATGCGATCTGGAAGTGGCGGTGGAATGAGATATGGCGGGGGAGGTGGAATGCGATCTGGAAGTGGCGGTGGAATGAGATATGGCGGGGGAGGCGGAATGCGATCTGGCGGTGGAGGAGGAATGAGATATGGCACGGTAGGTGGAATGCAATCTGGCACGGGATATAGAACGCGATCTAGTAGAGGAGGTAGAATGCGATCTGGCACGGGAGGTGGTATGCGATCTGGCACGGGAGGTGGAATGCGATCTGGAAGTGGCGGTGGAATGAGATATGGCGGGGGAGGTGGAATGCGATCTGGAAGTGGCGGTGGAATGAGATATGGCGGGGGAGGCGGAATGCGATCTGGCGGTGGAGGAGGAATGAGATATGGCACGGTAGGTGGAATGCGAACTGGAAGTGGCGGTGGAATGAGATATGGCGGGGGAGGTGGAATGCGATCTGGAAGTGGCGGTGGAATGAGATATGTTGGGGGAGGCGGAATGCGATCTGGCACGGGAGGAGGTATGCGATCTGGCACGGGAGGTGGAATGCGATCTGGAAGTGGCGGTGGAATGAGATATGGCGGGGGAGGTGGAATGCGATCTGGAAGTGGCGGTGGAATGAGATATGGCGGGGGAGGCGGAATGCGATCTGGCGGTGGAGTAGGAATGAGATATGGCACGGTAGGTGGAATGCGATCTGGAAGTGGCGGTGGAATGAGATATGGCACGGTAGGTGCAATGCAATCTGGCACGGGATGTGGAACGCGATCTGCTGAAGGAGGTGGATTGCGATGTTGCACGTGAGGAGGAATGCGATCTGGCACGGGAGGTGGAATGCGATGTGGTACGGAAGGTGGTATGCGAATGAGACGGGAGGTGGAATGCGATCTGGAACGGGAGGTGTAATGCGATCTGGAGCGGCATATGGCACGCGATCTGGTGCGGGAGGAGGAATGCGATCTGTCACGGAAGGTGAAATGCGATCTGGTATGGGAGGTGGAATGTGATATGTGACGGGAAGTAGAATGCATTCTGGCACGGGATATGGAACGCGATCTAGCAGAGGAGGAAGAATGAGATCTGGCACGGGAGGTAGAATGCGATCTAGCACGGGAGGTGAAGTGCCATCTGGCGCTGGAGGTGGAGTTCGATCTGGCACGGGATAAGGCACGCGATATGGCACGGGATGAGCAATGCGAACTGCCAGAGGATATGCCACGCGATCTGGCACGGGATATGACACGCGATCTGGCAAGGGAGTTGGAATGCGATCTGGCAAGGGAGGTGGAATGCGATCTGGCACCGGAGGTGGAATAGGACCTGGCACGGGATCTGGCACGCGATCTGGCACTGGATACGGCACGCGATCTGGCACGGGAGGTGGAATGCGATCTGGCACGGGAGGTGGTGTGCCATCTGGCGCTGGAGGTGGAGTTCGATATGGCACGGGGTAATGCACGCGATATGGCACGGGATGAGGAATGCGAACTGCCAGAGGATATGCCACGCGATCTGGCACGGGATATGACACGCGATTTGGCAAGGGAGTTGGAATGCGATCTGGCAAGGGAGGTGGAATGCGAACTGGCACCGGAGGTGGAATAGGACCTGGCACGGGATATGGCACGCGATCTGGCACTGGATACGCCACGCGATCTGGCACGGGAGGTGGAGTGCGATCTGGCACGGGAGGTGGAATTATATCTAGCAGGGGAGGTGGATTGAGATTTGGCACGGGGTATGGCACGCGATATGGTACGGGAGGTGGAATGCAATCTGACACGAGAGGTGGAATGCGACCTCGCATGTAAGGTGGAATGCGGTCTAGTACGGGAGTTGGAATGCGATCTGGCACGGGATATGGAACGCGATCTGACACGGGAATTGGAATGCGATTTGGCTCTGGAAGAGGATTGCAATCTGGCAGGGGATGTGGAATGCGTTCTGGCACGCGAGGCGGAATGCGTTCTGGCACGGGATATGGTACGCGATCTGGCACTGGATACGGCACGCGATCTGGCTCGGGAGGTGGAATGCGATCTGGCACGGGAAGTGGAATGCGATCTGGCGCGGGATGTGGCATTCGATGTGGCACGGGATATGGCACGCGATCTGGCACGGGAGGTAGTATATGATCTAGCACGGGAGGTGGAGTGCCATCTGGCGCTGGAGCTGGAATTCGATCTGGCACGGGATAAGGCACGCGATATGGAACGGGATGAGGAATGCGAACTGGCAGGGGATATGGAACGCGATCTGGCACGGGATATGACACGCGATCTGGCATGGGAGTTGGAATGCGTTCTGGCAAGGGAGGTGGAATGCGATCTGGCACCAGAGGTGGAATACGATCTGGCACGGGATATGGCACGCGATCTGGCACTGCATACGGCACGCGATCTGGCACGGGAGGTGGAATGCGATCTGGCACGGGAAATGGAACGCGATCTAGCAGAGGAGGTAGAATGCGATCTAGCACATGAGGTGAAGTGCCATCTGGCGCTGGAGGTGGAGTTCGATCTGGCACGGGATAAGGCACGCGATATGGCACGGGATGAGCAATGCGAACTGCCAGGGGATATGCCACGCGATCTGGCACGGGATATGACACGCGATCTGGCAAGGGAGTTGGAATGCGATCTGGCAAGGGAGGTGGAATGCGATCTGGCACCGGAGGTGGAATAGGACCTGGCACGGGATCTGGCACGCGATCTGGCACTGGATACGGCACGCGATCTGTCACGGGAGGTGGAATGCGATCTGGCACGGGAGGTGGTGTGCCATCTGGCGCTGGAGGTGGAGTTCGATCTGGCACGGGGTAATGCACGCGATATGGCACGGGATGAGGAATGCGAACTGCCAGAGGATATGCCACGCGATCTGGCACGGGATATGACACGCGATTTGGCAAGGGAGTTGGAATGCGATCTGGCAAGGGAGGTGGAATGCGAACTGGCACCGGAGGTGGAATAGGACCTGGCACGGGATATGGCACGCGATCTGGCACTGGATACGGCACGCGATCTGGCACGGGAGGTGGAGTGCGATCTGGCACGGGAGGTGGAATTAGATCTAGCAGGGGAGGTGGATTGAGATTTGGCACGGGGTATTGCACGCGATATGGTACGGGAGGTGGAATGCAATCTGACCCGAGAGGTGGAATGCGACCTAGCATGTAAGGTGGAATGCGGTCTAGTACGGGAGTTGGAATGCGATCTGGCACGGGATATGGAACGCGATCTGACACGGGAATTGGAATGCGATTTGGCTCTGGAAGAGGATTGCAATCTGGCAGGGGATGTGGAATGCGTTCTGGCACGCGAGGCGGAATGCGTTCTGGCACGGGATATGGTACGCGATCTGGCACTGGATACGGCACGCGATCTGGCTCGGGAGGTGGAATGCGATCTGGCACGGGAAGTGGAATGCGATCTGGCGCGGGATGTGGCATTCGATGTGGCACGGGATATGGCACGCGATCTGGCACGGGAGGTAGTATATGATCTAGCACGGGAGGTGGAGTGCCATCTGGCGCTGGAGCTGGAATTCGATCTGGCACGGGATAAGGCACGCGATATGGAACGGGATGAGGAATGCGAACTGGCAGGGGATATGGAACGCGATCTGGCACGGGATATGACACGCGATCTGGCATGGGAGTTGGAATGCGTTCTGGCAAGGGAGGTGGAATGCGATCTGGCACCGGAGGTGGAATACGATCTGGCACGGGATATGGCACGCGATCTGGCACTGCATACGGCACGCGATCTGGCACGGGAGGTGGAATGCGATCTGGCACGGGAAATGGAACGCGATCTAGCAGAGGAGGTAGAATGCCATCTGGCACGGGAAGTGGAATGCGTTCTGGCACGGGAGGCGGAATAGCGTTCTGGCACGGGATACGGCATGCGATCTGGCACTGGATACGGCACGCGATCTGGCACGGGAGGTGGAATTCGATCTGGGACGGGATATGACACGCGATCTGCTAAAGGAGGTGGATTGCGATGCGGCACGTGAGGTGGAATGCGATCTGGCACGGGAGGTGGAATGCGATCTGGAAGTGGCGGTGGAATGAGATATGGCGGGGGAGGTGGAATGCGATCTGGAAGTGGCGGTGGAATGAGATATGGCGGGGGAGGCGGAATGCGATCTGGCGGTGGAGGAGGAATGAGATATGGCACGGTAGGTGGAATGCAATCTGGCACGGGATATATAACGCGATATAGTGGAGGAGGTAGAATGCGATCTGGCACGGGAGGTGCTATGCGATTTGGCACGGGAGGTGGAATGCGATCTGGAAGTGGCGGTGGAATGAGATATGGCGGGGGAGGTGGAATGCGATCTGGAAGTGGCGGTGGAATGAGATATGGCGGGGGAGGCGGAATGCGATCTGGCGGTGGAGGAGGAATGAGATATGGCACGGTAGGTGGAATGCGATCTGGAAGTGGCGGTGGAATGAGATATGGCGGGGGAGGTGGAATGCGATCTGGAAGTGGCGGTGGAATGAGATATGGCGGGGGAGGCGGAATGCGATCTGGCACGGGAGGAGGTATGCGATCTGGCACGGGAGGTGGAATGCGATCTGGAAGTGGCGGTGGAATGAGATATGGCGGGGGAGGTGGAATGCGATCTGGAAGTGGCGGTGGAATGAGATATGGCGGGGGAGGCGGAATGCGATCTGGCGGTGGAGGAGGAATGAGATATGGCACGGTAGGTGGAATGCGATCTGGAAGTGGCGGTGGAATGAGATATGGCGGGGGAGGTGGAATGCGATCTGGAAGTGGCGGTGGAATGAGATATGGCGGGGGAGGCGGAATGCGATCTGGCGGTGGAGGAGGAATGAGATATGGCACGGTAGGTGGAATGCGATCTGGAAGTGGCGGTGGAATGAGATATGGCGGGGGAGGTGGAATGCGATCTGGAAGTGGCGGTGGAATGAGATATGGCGGGGGAGGCGGAATGCGATCTGGCGGTGGAGGAGGAATGAGATATGGCACGGTAGGTGGAATGCAATCTGGCACGGGATATAGAACGCGATCTAGTAGAGGAGGTAGAATGCGATCTGGCACGGGAGGTGGTATGCGATCTGGCACGGGAGGTGGAATGCGATCTGGAAGTGGCGGTGGAATGAGATATGGCGGGGGAGGTGGAATGCGATCTGGAAGTGGCGGTGGAATGAGATATGGCGGGGGAGGCGGAATGCGATCTGGCGGTGGAGGAGGAATGAGATATGGCACGGTAGGTGGAATGCGATCTGGAAGTGGCGGTGGAATGAGATATGGCGGGGGAGGTGGAATGCGATCTGGAAGTGGCGGTGGAATGAGATATGGTGGGGGAGGCGGAATGCGATCTGGCACGGGAGGAGGTATGCGATCTGGCACGGGAGGTGGAATGCGATCTGGAAGTGGCGGTGGAATGAGATATGGCGGGGGAGGTGGAATGCGATCTGGAAGTGGCGGTGGAATGAGATATGGCGGGGGAGGCGGAATGCGATCTGGCGGTGGAGGAGGAATGAGATATGGCACGGTAGGTGGAATGCGATCTGGAAGTGGCGGTGGAATGAGATATGGCACGGTAGGTGCAATGCAATCTGGCACGGGATATGGAACGCGATCTGCTGAAGGAGGTGGATTGCGATGTTGCACGTGAGGAGGAATGCGATCTGGCACGGGAGGTGGAATGCGATGTGGTACGAAAGGTGGTATGCGAATGAGACGGGAGGTGGAATGCGATCTGGAACGGGAGGTGTAATGCGATCTGGAGCGGCATATGGCACGCGATCTGGTGCGGGAGGAGGAATGCGATCTGTCACGGAAGGTGAAATGCGATCTGGTATGGGAGGTGGAATGTGATATGTGACGGGAAGTAGAATGCATTCTGGCACGGGATATGGAACGCGATCTAGCAGAGGAGGTAGAATGAGATCTGGCACGGGAGGTAGAATGCGATCTAGCACGGGAGGTGAAGTGCCATCTGGCGCTGGAGGTGGAGTTCGATCTGGCACGAGATAAGGCACGCGATATGGCACGGGATGAGCAATGCGAACTGCCAGAGGATATGCCACGCGATCTGGCACGGGATATGACACGCGATCTGGCAAGGGAGTTGGAATGCGATCTGGCAAGGGAGGTGGAATGCGATCTGGCACCGGAGGTGGAATAGGACCTGGCACGGGATCTGGCACGCGATCTGGCACTGGATACGGCACGCGATCTGTCACGGGAGGTGGAATGCGATCTGGCACGGGAGGTGGTGTGCCATCTGGCGCTGGAGGTGGAGTTCGATCTGGCACGGGGTAATGCACGCGATATGGCACGGGATGAGGAATGCGAACTGCCAGAGGATATGCCACGCGATCTGGCACGGGATATGACACGCGATTTGGCAAGGGAGTTGGAATGCGATCTCGCAAGGGAGGTGGAATGCGAACTGGCACCGGAGGTGGAATAGGACCTGGCACGGGATATGGCACGCGATCTGGCACTGGATACGGCACGCGATTTGGCACGGGAGGTGGAGTGCGATCTGGCACGGGAGGTGGAATTAGATCTAGCAGGGGAGGTGGATTGAGATTTGGCACGGGGTATGGCATGCGATATGGTACGGGAGGTGGAATGCAATCTGACACGAGAGGTGGAATGCGACCTCGCATGTAAGGTGGAATGCGGTCTAGTACGGGAGTTGGAATGCGATCTGGCACGGGATATGGAACGCGATCTGACACGGGAATTGGAATGCGATTTGGCTCTGGAAGAGGAATGCAATCTGGCAGGGGATGTGGAATGCGTTCTGGCACGCGAGGCGGAATGCGTTCTGGCACGGGATATGGTACGCGATCTGGCACTGGAAACGGCACGCGATCTGGCTCGGGAGGTGGAATGCGATCTGGCACTGGAAGTGGAATGCGATCTGGCGCGGGATGTGGCATTCGATGTGGCACGGGATATGGCACGCGATCTGGCACGGGAGGTAGTATATGATCTAGCACGGGAGGTGGAGTGCCATCTGGCGCTGGAGCTGGAATTCGATCTAGCACGGGATAAGGCACGCGATATGGAACGGGATGAGGAATGCGAACTGGCAGGGGATATGGAACGCGATCTGGCACGGGATATGACACGCGATCTGGCATGGGAGTTGGAATGCGTTCTGGCAAGGGAGGTGGAATGCGATCTGGCACCGGAGGTGGAATACGATCTGGCACGGGATATGGCACGCGATCTGGCACTGCATACGGCACGCGATCTGGCACGGGAGGTGGAATGCGATCTGGCACGGGTAATGGAACGCGATCTAGCAGAGGAGGTAGAATGCCATCTGGCACGGGAAGTGGAATGCGTTCTGGCACGGGAGGCGGAATAGCGTTCTGGCACGGGATACGGCATGCGATCTGGCACTGGATACGGCATGCGATCTGGCACGGGAGGTGGAATTCGATCTGGGACGGGATATGACACGCGATCTGCTAAAGGAGGTGGATTGCGATGCGGCACGTGAGGTGGAATGCGATCTGGCACGGGAGGTGGAATGCGATCTGGAAGTGGTGGTGGAATGAGATATGGCGGGGGAGGTGGAATGCGATCTGGAAGTGGCGGTGGAATGAGATATGGCGGGGGAGGCGGAATGCGATCTGGCGGTGGAGGAGGAATGAGATATGGCACGGTAGGTGGAATGCAATTTGGCACGGGATATATAACGCGATTTAGTAGAGGAGGTAGAATGCGATCTGGCACGGGAGGTGCTATGCGATCTGGCACGGGAGGTGGAATGCGATCTGGAAGTGGCGGTGGAATGAGATATGGCGGGGGAGGTGGAATGCGATCTGGAAGTGGCGGTGGAATGAGATATGGCGGGGGAGGCGGAATGCGATCTGGCGGTGGAGGAGGAATGAGATATGGCACGGTAGGTGGAATGCGATCTGGAAGTGGCGGTGGAATGAGATATGGCGGGGGAGGTGGAATGCGATCTGGAAGTGGCGGTGGAATGAGATATGGCGGGGGAGGCGGAATGCGATCTGGCACGGGAGGAGGTATGCGATCTGGCACGGGAGGTGGAATGCGATCTGGAAGTGGCGGTGGAATGAGATATGGCGGGGGAGGTGGAATGCGATCTGGAAGTGGCGGTGGAATGAGATATGGCGGGGGAGGCGGAATGCGATCTGGCGGTGGAGGAGGAATGAGATATGGCACGGTAGGTGGAATGCGATCTGGAAGTGGCGGTGGAATGTGATATGGCGGGGGAGGTGGAATGCGATCTGGAAGTGGCGGTGGAATGAGATATGGCGGGGGAGGCGGAATGCGATCTGGCGGTGGAGGAGGAATGAGATATGGCACGGTAGGTGGAATGCGATCTGGAAGTGGCGGTGGAATGAGATATGGCGGGGGAGGTGGAATGCGATCTGGAAGTGGCGGTGGAATGAGATATGGCGGGGGAGGCGGAATGCGATCTGGCGGTGGAGGAGGAATGAGATATGGCACGGTAGGTGGAATGCAATCTGGCACGGGATATAGAACGCGATCTAGTAGAGGAGGTAGAATGCGATCTGGCACGGGAGGTGGTATGCGATCTGGCACGGGAGGTGGAATGCGATCTGGAAGTGGCGGTGGAATGAGATATGGCGGGGGAGGTGGAATGCGATCTGGAAGTGGCGGTGGAATGAGATATGGCGGGGGAGGCGGAATGCGATCTGGCGGTGGAGGAGGAATGAGATATGGCACGGTAGGTGGAATGCGATCTGGAAGTGGCGGTGGAATGAGATATGGCGGGGGAGGTGGAATGCGATCTGGAAGTGGCGGTGGAATGAGATATGTTGGGGGAGGCGGAATGCGATCTGGCACGGGAGGAGGTATGCGATCTGGCACGGGAGGTGGAATGCGATCTGGAAGTGGCGGTGGAATGAGATATGGCGGGGGAGGTGGAATGCGATCTGGAAGTGGCGGTGGAATGAGATATGGCGGGGGAGGCGGAATGCGATCTGGCGGTGGAGGAGGAATGAGATATGGCACGGTAGGTGGAATGCGATCTGGAAGTGGCGGTGGAATGAGATATGGCACGGTAGGTGCAATGCAATCTGGCACGGGATATGGAACGCGATCTGCTGAAGGAGGTGGATTGCGATGTTGCACGTGAGGAGGAATGCGATCTGGCACGGGAGGTGGAATGCGATGTGGTACGGAAGGTGGTATGCGAATGAGACGGGAGGTGGAATGCGATCTGGAACGGGAGGTGTAATGCGATCTGGAGCGGCATATGGCACGCGATCTGGTGCGGGAGGAGGAATGCGATCTGTCACGGAAGGTGAAATGCGATCTGGTATGGGAGGTGGAATGTGATATGTGACGGGAAGTAGAATGCATTCTGGCACGGGATATGGAACGCGATCTAGCAGAGGAGGTAGAATGAGATCTGGCACGGGAGGTAGAATGCGATCTAGCACGGGAGGTGAAGTGCCATCTGGCGCTGGAGGTGGAGTTCGATCTGGCACGGGATAAGGCACGCGATATGGCACGGGATGAGCAATGCGAACTGCCAGAGGATATGCCACGCGATCTGGCACGGGATATGACACGCGATCTGGCAAGGGAGTTGGAATGCGATCTGGCAAGGGAGGTGGAATGCGATCTGGCACCGGAGGTGGAATAGGACCTGGCACGGGATCTGGCACGCGATCTGGCACTGGATACGGCACGCGATCTGGCACGGGAGGTGGAATGCGATCTGGCACGGGAGGTGGTGTGCCATCTGGCGCTGGAGGTGGAGTTCGATCTGGCACGGGGTAATGCACGCGATATGGCACGGGATGAGGAATGCGAACTGCCAGAGGATATGCCACGCGATCTGGCACGGGATATGACACGCGATTTGGCAAGGGAGTTGGAATGCGATCTGGCAAGGGAGGTGGAATGCGAACTGGCACCGGAGGTGGAATAGGACCTGGCACGGGATATGGCACGCGATCTGGCACTGGATACGGCACGCGATCTGGCACGGGAGGTGGAGTGCGATCTGGCACGGGAGGTGGAATTAGATCTAGCAGGGGAGGTGGATTGAGATTTGGCACGGGGTATGGCACGCGATATGGTACGGGAGGTGGAATGCAATCTGACACGAGAGGTGGAATGCGACCTCGCATGTAAGGTGGAATGCGGTCTAGTACGGGAGTTGGAATGCGATCTGGCACGGGATATGGAACGCGATCTGACACGGGAATTGGAATGCGATTTGGCTCTGGAAGAGGATTGCAATCTGGCAGGGGATGTGGAATGCGTTCTGGCACGCGAGGCGGAATGCGTTCTGGCACGGGATATGGTACGCGATCTGGCACTGGAAACGGCACGCGATCTGGCTCGGGAGGTGGAATGCGATCTGGCACTGGAAGTGGAATGTGATCTGGCGCGGGATGTGGCATTCGATGTGGCACGGGATATGGCACGCGATCTGGCACGGGAGGTAGTATATGATCTAGCACGGGAGGTGGAGTGCCATCTGGCGCTGGAGCTGGAATTCGATCTAGCACGGGATAAGGCACGCGATATGGAACGGGATGAGGAATGCGAACTGGCAGGGGATATGGAACGCGATCTGGCACGGGATATGACACGCGATCTGGCATGGGAGTTGGAATGCGTTCTGGCAAGGGAGGTGGAATGCGATCTGGCACCGGAGGTGGAATACGATCTGGCACGGGATATGGCACGCGATCTGGCACTGCATACGGCACGCGATCTGGCACGGGAGGTGGAATGCGATCTGGCACGGGTAATGGAACGCGATCTAGCAGAGGAGGTAGAATGCCATCTGGCACGGGAAGTGGAATGCGTTCTGGCACGGGAGGCGGAATAGCGTTCTGGCACGGGATACGGCATGCGATCTGGCACTGGATACGGCATGCGATCTGGCACGGGAGGTGGAATTCGATCTGGGACGGGATATGACACGCGATCTGCTAAAGGAGGTGGATTGCGATGCGGCACGTGAGGTGGAATGCGATCTGGCACGGGAGGTGGAATGCGATCTGGAAGTGGTGGTGGAATGAGATATGGCGGGGAGGTGGAATGCGATCTGGAAGTGGCGGTGGAATGAGATATGGCGGGGGAGGCGGAATGCGATCTGGCGGTGGAGGAGGAATGAGATATGGCACGGTAGGTGGAATGCAATTTGGCACGGGATATATAACGCGATTTAGTAGAGGAGGTAGAATGCGATCTGGCACGGGAGGTGCTATGCGATCTGGCACGGGAGGTGGAATGCGATCTGGAAGTGGCGGTGGAATGAGATATGGCGGGGGAGGTGGAATGCGATCTGGAAGTGGCGGTGGAATGAGATATGGCGGGGGAGGCGGAATGCGATCTGGCGGTGGAGGAGGAATGAGATATGGCACGGTAGGTGGAATGCGATCTGGAAGTGGCGGTGGAATGAGATATGGCGGGGGAGGTGGAATGCGATCTGGAAGTGGCGGTGGAATGAGATATGGCGGGGGAGGCGGAATGCGATCTGGCACGGGAGGAGGTATGCGATCTGGCACGGGAGGTGGAATGCGATCTGGAAGTGGCGGTGGAATGAGATATGGCGGGGGAGGTGGAATGCGATCTGGAAGTGGCGGTGGAATGAGATATGGCGGGGGAGGCGGAATGCGATCTGGCGGTGGAGGAGGAATGAGATATGGCACGGTAGGTGGAATGCGATCTGGAAGTGGCGGTGGAATGAGATATGGCGGGGGAGGTGGAATGCGATCTGGAAGTGGCGGTGGAATGAGATATGGCGGGGGAGGCGGAATGCGATCTGGCGGTGGAGGAGGAATGAGATATGGCACGGTAGGTGGAATGCGATCTGGAAGTGGCGGTGGAATGAGATATGGCGGGGGAGGTGGAATGCGATCTGGAAGTGGCGGTGGAATGAGATATGGCGGGGGAGGCGGAATGCGATCTGGCGGTGGAGGAGGAATGAGATATGGCACGGTAGGTGGAATGCAATCTGGCACGGGATATAGAACGCGATCTAGTAGAGGAGGTAGAATGCGATCTGGCACGGGAGGTGGTATGCGATCTGGCACGGGAGGTGGAATGCGATCTGGAAGTGGCGGTGGAATGAGATATGGCGGGGGAGGTGGAATGCGATCTGGAAGTGGCGGTGGAATGAGATATGGCACGGTAGGTGCAATGCAATCTGGCACGGGATATGGAACGCGATCTGCTGAAGGAGGTGGATTGCGATGTTGCACGTGAGGAGGAATGCGATCTGGCACGGGAGGTGGAATGCGATGTGGTACGGAAGGTGGTATGCGAATGAGACGGGAGGTGGAATGCGATCTGGAACGGGAGGTGTAATGCGATCTGGAGGGGCATATGGCACGCGATCTGGTGCGGGAGGAGGAATGCGATCTGTCACGGAAGGTGAAATGCGATCTGGTATGGGAGGTGGAATGTGATATGTGACGGGAAGTAGAATGCATTCTGGCACGGGATATGGAACGCGATCTAGCAGAGGAGGTAGAATGAGATCTGGCACGGGAGGTAGAATGCGATCTAGCACGGGAGGTGAAGTGCCATCTGGCGCTGGAGGTGGAGTTCGATCTGGCACGGGATAAGGCACGCGATATGGCACGGGATGAGCAATGCGAACTGCCAGAGGATATGCCACGCGATCTGGCACGGGATATGACACGCGATCTGGCAAGGGAGTTGGAATGCGATCTGGCAAGGGAGGTGGAATGCGATCTGGCACCGGAGGTGGAATAGGACCTGGCACGGGATCTGGCACGCGATCTGGCACTGGATACGGCACGCGATCTGGCACGGGAGGTGGAATGCGATCTGGCACGGGAGGTGGTGTGCCATCTGGCGCTGGAGGTGGAGTTCGATCTGGCACGGGGTAATGCACGCGATATGGCACGGGATGAGGAATGCGAACTGCCAGAGGATATGCCACGCGATCTGGCACGGGATATGACACGCGATTTGGCAAGGGAGTTGGAATGCGATCTGGCAAGGGAGGTGGAATGCGAACTGGCACCGGAGGTGGAATAGGACCTGGCACGGGATATGGCACGCGATCTGGCACTGGATACGGCACGCGATCTGGCACGGGAGGTGGAGTGCGATCTGGCACGGGAGGTGGAATTAGATCTAGCAGGGGAGGTGGATTGAGATTTGGCACGGGGTATGGCACGCGATATGGTACGGGAGGTGGAATGCAATCTGACACGAGAGGTGGAATGCGACCTCGCATGTAAGGTGGAATGCGGTCTAGTACGGGAGTTGGAATGCGATCTGGCACGGGATATGGAACGCGATCTGACACGGGAATTGGAATGCGATTTGGCTCTGGAAGAGGATTGCAATCTGGCAGGGGATGTGGAATGCGTTCTGGCACGCGAGGCGGAATGCGTTCTGGCACGGGATATGGTACGCGATCTGGCACTGGATACGGCACGCGATCTGGCTCGGGAGGTGGAATGCGATCTGGCACGGGAAGTGGAATGCGATCTGGCGCGGGATGTGGCATTCGATGTGGCACGGGATATGGCACGCGATCTGGCACGGGAGGTAGTATATGATCTAGCACGGGAGGTGGAGTGCCATCTGGCGCTGGAGCTGGAATTCGATCTGGCACGGGATAAGGCACGCGATATGGAACGGGATGAGGAATGCGAACTGGCAGGGGATATGGAACGCGATCTGGCACGGGATATGACACGCGATCTGGCATGGGAGTTGGAATGCGTTCTGGCAAGGGAGGTGGAATGCGATCTGGCACCGGAGGTGGAATACGATCTGGCACGGGATATGGCACGCGATCTGGCACTGCATACGGCACGCGATCTGGCACGGGAGGTGGAATGCGATCTGGCACGGGAAATGGAACGCGATCTAGCAGAGGAGGTAGAATGCGATCTAGCACATGAGGTGAAGTGCCATCTGGCGCTGGAGGTGGAGTTCGATCTGGCACGGGATAAGGCACGCGATATGGCACGGGATGAGCAATGCGAACTGCCAGGGGATATGCCACGCGATCTGGCACGGGATATGACACGCGATCTGGCAAGGGAGTTGGAATGCGATCTGGCAAGGGAGGTGGAATGCGATCTGGCACCGGAGGTGGAATAGGACCTGGCACGGGATCTGGCACGCGATCTGGCACTGGATACGGCACGCGATCTGTCACGGGAGGTGGAATGCGATCTGGCACGGGAGGTGGTGTGCCATCTGGCGCTGGAGGTGGAGTTCGATCTGGCACGGGGTAATGCACGCGATATGGCACGGGATGAGGAATGCGAACTGCCAGAGGATATGCCACGCGATCTGGCACGGGATATGACACGCGATTTGGCAAGGGAGTTGGAATGCGATCTGGCAAGGGAGGTGGAATGCGAACTGGCACCGGAGGTGGAATAGGACCTGGCACGGGATATGGCACGCGATCTGGCACTGGATACGGCACGCGATCTGGCACGGGAGGTGGAGTGCGATCTGGCACGGGAGGTGGAATTAGATCTAGCAGGGGAGGTGGATTGAGATTTGGCACGGGGTATTGCACGCGATATGGTACGGGAGGTGGAATGCAATCTGACCCGAGAGGTGGAATGCGACCTAGCATGTAAGGTGGAATGCGGTCTAGTACGGGAGTTGGAATGCGATCTGGCACGGGATATGGAACGCGATCTGACACGGGAATTGGAATGCGATTTGGCTCTGGAAGAGGATTGCAATCTGGCAGGGGATGTGGAATGCGTTCTGGCACGCGAGGCGGAATGCGTTCTGGCACGGGATATGGTACGCGATCTGGCACTGGATACGGCACGCGATCTGGCTCGGGAGGTGGAATGCGATCTGGCACGGGAAGTGGAATGCGATCTGGCGCGGGATGTGGCATTCGATGTGGCACGGGATATGGCACGCGATCTGGCACGGGAGGTAGTATATGATCTAGCACGGGAGGTGGAGTGCCATCTGGCGCTGGAGCTGGAATTCGATCTGGCACGGGATAAGGCACGCGATATGGAACGGGATGAGGAATGCGAACTGGCAGGGGATATGGAACGCGATCTGGCACGGGATATGACACGCGATCTGGCATGGGAGTTGGAATGCGTTCTGGCAAGGGAGGTGGAATGCGATCTGGCACCGGAGGTGGAATACGATCTGGCACGGGATATGGCACGCGATCTGGCACTGCATACGGCACGCGATCTGGCACGGGAGGTGGAATGCGATCTGGCACGGGAAATGGAACGCGATCTAGCAGAGGAGGTAGAATGCCATCTGGCACGGGAAGTGGAATGCGTTCTGGCACGGGAGGCGGAATAGCGTTCTGGCACGGGATACGGCATGCGATCTGGCACTGGATACGGCACGCGATCTGGCACGGGAGGTGGAATTCGATCTGGGACGGGATATGACACGCGATCTGCTAAAGGAGGTGGATTGCGATGCGGCACGTGAGGTGGAATGCGATCTGGCACGGGAGGTGGAATGCGATCTGGAAGTGGCGGTGGAATGAGATATGGCGGGGGAGGTGGAATGCGATCTGGAAGTGGCGGTGGAATGAGATATGGCGGGGGAGGCGGAATGCGATCTGGCGGTGGAGGAGGAATGAGATATGGCACGGTAGGTGGAATGCAATCTGGCACGGGATATATAACGCGATATAGTGTAGGAGGTAGAATGCGATCTGGCACGGGAGGTGCTATGCGATTTGGCACGGGAGGTGGAATGCGATCTGGAAGTGGCGGTGGAATGAGATATGGCGGGGGAGGTGGAATGCGATCTGGAAGTGGCAGTGGAATGAGATATGGCGGGGGAGGCGGAATGCGATCTGGCGGTGGAGGAGGAATGAGATATGGCACGGTAGGTGGAATGCGATCTGGAAGTGGCGGTGGAATGAGATATGGCGGGGGAGGTGGAATGCGATCTGGAAGTGGCGGTGGAATGAGATATGGCGGGGGAGGCGGAATGCGATCTGGCACGGGAGGAGGTATGCGATCTGGCACGGGAGGTGGAATGCGATCTGGAAGTGGCGGTGGAATGAGATATGGCGGGGGAGGTGGAATGCGATCTGGAAGTGGCGGTGGAATGAGATATGGCGGGGGAGGCGGAATGCGATCTGGCGGTGGAGGAGGAATGAGATATGGCACGGTAGGTGGAATGCGATCTGGAAGTGGCGGTGGAATGAGATATGGCGGGGGAGGTGGAATGCGATCTGGAAGTGGCGGTGGAATGAGATATGGCGGGGGAGGCGGAATGCGATCTGGCGGTGGAGGAGGAATGAGATATGGCACGGTAGGTGGAATGCGATCTGGAAGTGGCGGTGGAATGAGATATGGCGGGGGAGGTGGAATGCGATCTGGAAGTGGCGGTGGAATGAGATATGGCGGGGGAGGCGGAATGCGATCTGGCGGTGGAGGAGGAATGAGATATGGCACGGTAGGTGGAATGCAATCTGGCACGGGATATAGAACGCGATCTAGTAGAGGAGGTAGAATGCGATCTGGCACGGGAGGTGGTATGCGATCTGGCACGGGAGGTGGAATGCGATCTGGAAGTGGCGGTGGAATGAGATATGGCGGGGGAGGTGGAATGCGATCTGGAAGTGGCGGTGGAATGAGATATGGCGGGGGAGGCGGAATGCGATCTGGCGGTGGAGGAGGAATGAGATATGGCACGGTAGGTGGAATGCGATCTGGAAGTGGCGGTGGAATGAGATATGGCGGGGAAGGTGGAATGCGATCTGGAAGTGGCGGTGGAATGAGATATGGTGGGGGAGGCGGAATGCGATCTGGCACGGGAGGAGGTATGCGATCTGGCACGGGAGGTGGAATGCGATCTGGAAGTGGCGGTGGAATGAGATATGGCGGGGGAGGTGGAATGCGATCTGGAAGTGGCGGTGGAATGAGATATGGCGGGGGAGGCGGAATGCGATCTGGCGGTGGAGGAGGAATGAGATATGGCACGGTAGGTGGAATGCGATCTGGAAGTGGCGGTGGAATGAGATATGGCACGGTAGGTGCAATGCAATCTGGCACGGGATATGGAACGCGATCTGCTGAAGGAGGTGGATTGCGATGTTGCACGTGAGGAGGAATGCGATCTGGCACGGGAGGTGGAATGCGATGTGGTACGAAAGGTGGTATGCGAATGAGACGGGAGGTGGAATGCGATCTGGAACGGGAGGTGTAATGCGATCTGGAGCGGCATATGGCACGCGATCTGGTGCGGGAGGAGGAATGCGATCTGTCACGGAAGGTGAAATGCGATCTGGTATGGGAGGTGGAATGTGATATGTGACGGGAAGTAGAATGCATTCTGGCACGGGATATGGAACGCGATCTAGCAGAGGAGGTAGAATGAGATCTGGCACGGGAGGTAGAATGCGATCTAGCACGGGAGGTGAAGTGCCATCTGGCGCTGGAGGTGGAGTTCGATCTGGCACGAGATAAGGCACGCGATATGGCACGGGATGAGCAATGCGAACTGCCAGAGGATATGCCACGCGATCTGGCACGGGATATGACACGCGATCTGGCAAGGGAGTTGGAATGCGATCTGGCAAGGGAGGTGGAATGCGATCTGGCACCGGAGGTGGAATAGGACCTGGCACGGGATCTGGCACGCGATCTGGCACTGGATACGGCACGGGATCTGTCACGGGAGGTGGAATGCGATCTGGCACGGGAGGTGGTGTGCCATCTGGCGCTGGAGGTGGAGTTCGATCTGGCACGGGGTAATGCACGCGATATGGCACGGGATGAGGAATGCGAACTGCCAGAGGATATGCCACGCGATCTGGCACGGGATATGACACGCGATTTGGCAAGGGAGTTGGAATGCGATCTGGCATGGGAGGTGGAATGCGAACTGGCACTGGAGGTGGAATAGGACCTGGCACGGGATATGGCACGCGATCTGGCACTGGATACGGCACGCGATCTGGCACGGCAGGTGGAGTGCGATCTGGCACGGGAGGTGGAATTAGATCTAGCAGGGGAGGTGGATTGAGATTTGGCACGGGGTATGGCACGCGATATGGTACGGGAGGTGGAATGCAATCTGACACGAGAGGTGGAATGCGACCTCGCATGTAAGGTGGAATGCGGTCTAGTACGGGAGTTGGAATGCGATCTGGCACGGGATATGGAACGCGATCTGACACGGGAATTGGAATGCGATTTGGCTCTGGAAGAGGATTGCAATCTGGCAGGGGATGTGGAATGCGTTCTGGCACGCGAGGCGGAATGCGTTCTGGCACGGGATATGGTACGCGATCTGGCACTGGATACGGCACGCGATCTGGCTCGTGAGGTGGAATGCGATCTGGCACGGGAAGTGGAATGCGATCTGGCGCGGGATGTGGCATTCGATGTGGCACGGGATATGGCACGCGATCTGGCACGGGAGGTAGTATATGATCTAGCACGGGAGGTGGAGTGCCATCTGGCGCTGGAGCTGGAATTCGATCTGGCACGTTATAAGGCACGCGATATGGAACGGGATGAGGAATGCGAACTGGCAGGGGATATGGAACGCGATCTGGCACGGGATATGACACGCGATCTGGCATGGGAGTTGGAATGCGTTCTGGCAAGGGAGGTGGAATGCGATCTGGCACCGGAGGTGGAATACGATCTGGCACGGGATATGGCACGCGATCTGGCACTGCATACGGCACGCGATCTGGCACGGGAGGTGGAATGCGATCTGGCACGGGAAATGGAACGCGATCTAGCAGAGGAGGTAGAATGCCATCTGGCACGGGAAGTGGAATGCGTTCTGGCACGGGAGGCGGAATAGCGTTCTGGCACGGGATACGGCATGCGATCTGGCACTGGATACGGCACGCGATCTGGCACGGGAGGTGGAATTCGATCTGGGACGGGATATGACACGCGATCTGCTAAAGGAGGTGGATTGCGATGCGGCACGTGAGGTGGAATGCGATCTGGCACGGGAGGTGGAATGCGATCTGGAAGTGGCGGTGGAATGAGATATGGCGGGGGAGGTGGAATGCGATCTGGAAGTGGCGGTGGAATGAGATATGGCGGGGGAGGCGGAATGCGATCTGGCGGTGGAGGAGGAATGAGATATGGCACGGTAGGTGGAATGCAATCTGGCACGGGATATATAACGCGATTTAGTAGAGGAGGTAGAATGCGATCTGGCACGGGAGGTGGTATGCGATCTGGCACGGGAGGTGGAATGCGATCTGGAAGTGGCGGTGGAATGAGATATGGCGGGGGAGGTGGAAAGCGATCTGGAAGTGGCGGTGGAATGAGATATGGCGGGGGAGGCGGAATGCGATCTGGCGGTGGAGGAGGAATGAGATATGGCACGGTAGGTAGAATGCGATCTGGAAGTGGCGGTGGAATGAGATATGGCGGGGGAGGTGGAATGCGATCTGGAAGTGGCGGTGGAATGAGATATGGCGGGGGAGGCGGAATGCGATCTGGCACGGGAGGAGGTATGCGATCTGGCACGGGAGGTGGAATGCGATCTGGAAGTGGCGGTGGAATGAGATATGGCGGGGGAGGTGGAATGCGATCTGGAAGTGGCGGTGGAATGAGATATGGCGGGGGAGGCGGAATGCGATCTGGCGGTGGAGGAGGAATGAGATATGGCACGGTAGGTGGAATGCGATCTGGAAGTGGCGGTGGAATGAGATATGGCGGGGGAGGTGGAATGCGATCTGGAAGTGGCGGTGGAATGAGATATGGCGGGGGAGGCGGAATGCGATCTGGCGGTGGAGGAGGAATGAGATATGGCACGGTAGGTGGAATGCGATCTGGAAGTGGCGGTGGAATGAGATATGGCGGGGGAGGTGGAATGCGATCTGGAAGTGGCGGTGGAATGAGATATGGCGGGGGAGGCGGAATGCGATCTGGCGGTGGAGGAGGAATGAGATATGGCACGGTAGGTGGAATGCAATCTGGCACGGGATATAGAACGCGATCTAGTAGAGGAGGTAGAATGCGATCTGGCACGGGAGGTGGTATGCGATCTGGCACGGGAGGTGGAATGCGATCTGGAAGTGGCGGTGGAATGAGATATGGCGGGGGAGGTGGAATGCGATCTGGAAGTGGCGGTGGAATGAGATATGGCGGGGGAGGCGGAATGCGATCTGGCGGTGGAGGAGGAATGAGATATGGCACGGTAGGTGGAATGCGATCTGGAAGTGGCGGTGGAATGAGATATGGCGGGGGAGGTGGAATGCGATCTGGAAGTGGCGGTGGAATGAGATATGGTGGGGGAGGCGGAATGCGATCTGGCACGGGAGGAGGTATGCGATCTGGCACGGGAGGTGGAATGCGATCTGGAAGTGGCGGTGGAATGAGATATGGCGGGGGAGGTGGAATGCGATCTGGAAGTGGCGGTGGAATGAGATATGGCGGGGGAGGCGGAATGCGATCTGGCGGTGGAGGAGGAATGAGATATGGCACGGTAGGTGCAATGCGATCTGGAAGTGGCGGTGGAATGAGATATGGCACGGTAGGTGCAATGCAATCTGGCACGGGATATGGAACGCGATCTGCTGAAGGAGGTGGATTGCGATGTTGCACGTGAGGAGGAATGCGATCTGGCACGGGAGGTGGAATGCGATGTGGTACGAAAGGTGGTATGCGAATGAGACGGGAGGTGGAATGCGATCTGGAACGGGAGGTGTAATGCGATCTGGAGCGGCATATGGCACGCGATCTGGTGCGGGAGGAGGAATGCGATCTGTCACGGAAGGTGAAATGCGATCTGGTATGGGAGGTGGAATGTGATATGTGACGGGAAGTAGAATGCATTCTGGCACGGGATATGGAACGCGATCTAGCAGAGGAGGTAGAATGAGATCTGGCACGGGAGGTAGAATGCGATCTAGCACGGGAGGTGAAGTGCCATCTGGCGCTGGAGGTGGAGTTCGATCTGGCACGAGATAAGGCACGCGATATGGCACGGGATGAGCAATGCGAACTGCCAGAGGATATGCCACGCGATCTGGCACGGGATATGACACGCGATCTGGCAAGGGAGTTGGAATGCGATCTGGCAAGGGAGGTGGAATGCGATCTGGCACCGGAGGTGGAATAGGACCTGGCACGGGATCTGGCACGCGATCTGGCACTGGATACGGCACGCGATCTGTCACGGGAGGTGGAATGCGATCTGGCACGGGAGGTGGTGTGCCATCTGGCGCTGGAGGTGGAGTTCGATCTGGCACGGGGTAATGCACGCGATATGGCACGGGATGAGGAATGCGAACTGCCAGAGGATATGCCACGCGATCTGGCACGGGATATGACACGCGATTTGGCAAGGGAGTTGGAATGCGATCTGGCAAGGGAGGTGGAATGCGAACTGGCACCGGAGGTGGAATAGGACCTGGCACGGGATATGGCACGCGATCTGGCACTGGATACGGCACGCGATCTGGCACGGGAGGTGGAGTGCGATCTGGCACGGGAGGTGGAATTAGATCTAGCAGGGGAGGTGGATTGAGATTTGGCACGGGGTATGGCACGCGATATGGTACGGGAGGTGGAATGCAATCTGACACGAGAGGTGGAATGCGACCTCGCATGTAAGGTGGAATGCGGTCTAGTACGGGAGTTGGAATGCGATCTGGCACGGGATATGGAACGCGATCTGACACGGGAATTGGAATGCGATTTGGCTCTGGAAGAGGAATGCAATCTGGCAGGGGATGTGGAATGCGTTCTGGCACGCGAGGCGGAATGCGTTCTGGCACGGGATATGGTACGCGATCTGGCACTGGAAACGGCACGCGATTTGGCTCGGGAGGTGGAATGCGATCTGGCACGGGAAGTGGAATGCGATCTGGCGCGGGATGTGGCATTCGATGTGGCACGGGATATGGCACGCGATCTGGCACGGGAGGTAGTATATGATCTAGCACGGGAGGTGGAGTGCCATCTGGCGCTGGAGCTGGAATTCGATCTAGCACGGGATAAGGCACGCGATATGGAACGGGATGAGGAATGCGAACTGGCAGGGGATATGGAACGCGATCTGGCACGGGATATGACACGCGATCTGGCATGGGAGTTGGAATGCGTTCTGGCAAGGGAGGTGGAATGCGATCTGGCACCGGAGGTGGAATACGATCTGGCACGGGATATGGCACGCGATCTGGCACTGCATACGGCACGCGATCTGGCACGGGAGGTGGAATGCGATCTGGCACGGGAAATGGAACGCGATCTAGCAGAGGAGGTAGAATGCCATCTGGCACGGGAAGTGGAATGCGTTCTGGCACGGGAGGCGGAATAGCGTTCTGGCACGGGATACGGCATGCGATCTGGCACTGGATACGGCATGCGATCTGGCACGGGAGGTGGAATTCGATCTGGGACGGGATATGACACGCGATCTGCTAAAGGAGGTGGATTGCGATGCGGCACGTGAGGTGGAATGCGATCTGGCACGGGAGGTGGAATGCGATCTGGAAGTGGCGGTGGAATGAGATATGGCGGGGGAGGTGGAATGCGATCTGGAAGTGGCGGTGGAATGAGATATGGCGGGGGAGGCGGAATGCGATCTGGCGGTGGAGGAGGAATGAGATATGGCACGGTAGGTGGAATGCAATTTGGCACGGGATATATAACACGATTTAGTAGAGGAGGTAGAATGCGATCTGGCACGGGAGGTGCTATGCGATCTGGCACGGGAGGTGGAATGCGATCTGGAAGTGGCGGTGGAATGAGATATGGCGGGGGAGGTGGAATGCGATCTGGAAGTGGCGGTGGAATGAGATATGGCGGGGGAGGCGGAATGCGATCTGGCGGTGGAGGAGGAATGAGATATGGCACGGTAGGTGGAATGCGATCTGGAAGTGGCGGTGGAATGAGATATGGCGGGGGAGGTGGAATGCGATCTGGAAGTGGCGGTGGAATGAGATATGGCGGGGGAGGCGGAATGCGATCTGGCACGGGAGGAGGTATGCGATCTGGCACGGGAGGTGGAATGCGATCTGGAAGTGGCGGTGGAATGAGATATGGCGGGGGAGGTGGAATGCGATCTGGAAGTGGCGGTGGAATGAGATATGGCGGGGGAGGCGGAATGCGATCTGGCGGTGGAGGAGGAATGAGATATGGCACGGTAGGTGGAATGCGATCTGGAAGTGGCGGTGGAATGAGATATGGCGGGGGAGGTGGAATGCGATCTGGAAGTGGCGGTGGAATGAGATATGGCGGGGGAGGCGGAATGCGATCTGGCGGTGGAGGAGGAATGAGATATGGCACGGTAGGTGGAATGCGATCTGGAAGTGGCGGTGGAATGAGATATGGCGGGGGAGGTGGAATGCGATCTGGAAGTGGCGGTGGAATGAGATATGGCGGGGGAGGCGGAATGCGATCTGGCGGTGGAGGAGGAATGAGATATGGCACGGTAGGTGGAATGCAATCTGGCACGGGATATAGAACGCGATCTAGTAGAGGAGGTAGAATGCGATCTGGCACGGGAGGTGGTATGCGATCTGGCACGGGAGGTGTAATGCGATCTGGAAGTGGATGTGGAATGAGATATGGCGGGGGAGGTGGAATGCGATCTGGAAGTGGCGGTGGAATGAGATATGGCGGGGGAGGCGGAATGCGATCTGGCGGTGGAGGAGGAATGAGATATGGCACGGTAGGTGGAATGCGATCTGGAAGTGGCGGTGGAATGAGATATGGCGGGGGAGGTGGAATGCGATCTGGAAGTGGCGGTGGAATGAGATATGGTGGGGGAGGCGGAATGCGATCTGGCACGGGAGGAGGTATGCGATCTGGCACGGGAGGTGGAATGCGATCTGGAAGTGGCGGTGGAATGAGATATGGCGGGGGAGGTGGAATGCGATCTGGAAGTGGCGGTGGAATGAGATATGGCGGGGGAGGCGGAATGCGATCTGGCGGTGGAGGAGGAATGAGATATGGCACGGTAGGTGGAATGCGATCTGGAAGTGGCGGTGGAATGAGATATGGCACGGTAGGTGCAATGCAATCTGGCACGGGATATGGAACGCGATCTGCTGAAGGAGGTGGATTGCGATGTTGCACGTGAGGAGGAATGCGATCTGGCACGGGAGGTGGAATGCGATGTGGTACGGAAGGTGGTATGCGAATGAGACGGGAGGTGGAATGCGATCTGGAACGGGAGGTGTAATGCGATCTGGAGCGGCATATGGCACGCGATCTGGTGCGGGAGGAGGAATGCGATCTGTCACGGAAGGTGAAATGCGATCTGGTATGGGAGGTGGAATGTGATATGTGACGGGAAGTAGAATGCATTCTGGCACGGGATATGGAACGCGATCTAGCAGAGGAGGTAGAATGAGATCTGGCACGGGAGGTAGAATGCGATCTAGCACGGGAGGTGAAGTGCCATCTGGCGCTGGAGCTGGAGTTCGATCTGGCACGGGATAAGGCACGCGATATGGCACGGGATGAGCAATGCGAACTGCCAGAGGATATGCCACGCGATCTGGCACAGGATATGACACGCGATCTGGCAAGGGAGTTGGAATGCGATCTGGCAAGGGAGGTGGAATGCGATCTGGCACCGGAGGTGGAATAGGACCTGGCACGGGATCTGGCACGCGATCTGGCACTGGATACGGCACGGGATCTGTCACGGGAGGTGGAATGCGATCTGGCACGGGAGGTGGTGTGCCATCTGGCGCTGGAGGTGGAGTTCGATCTGGCACGGGGTAATGCACGCGATATGGCACGGGATGAGGAATGCGAACTGCCAGAGGATATGCCACGCGATCTGGCACGGGATATGACACGCGATTTGGCAAGGGAGTTGGAATGCGATCTGGCATGGGAGGTGGAATGCGAACTGGCACTGGAGGTGGAATAGGACCTGGCACGGGATATGGCACGCGATCTGGCACTGGATACGGCACGCGATCTGGCACTGCAGGTGGAGTGCGATCTGGCACGGGAGGTGGAATTAGATCTAGCAGGGGAGGTGGATTGAGATTTGGCACGGGGTATGGCACGCGATATGGTACGGGAGGTGGAATGCAATCTGACACGAGAGGTGGAATGCGACCTCGCATGTAAGGTGGAATGCGGTCTAGTACGGGAGTTGGAATGCGATCTGGCACGGGATATGGAACGCGATCTGACACGGGAATTGGAATGCGATTTGGCTCTGGAAGAGGATTGCAATCTGGCAGGGGATGTGGAATGCGTTCTGGCACGCGAGGCGGAATGCGTTCTGGCACGGGATATGGTACGCGATCTGGCACTGGATACGGCACGCGATCTGGCTCGGGAGGTGGAATGCGATCTGGCACGGGAAGTGGAATGCGATCTGGCGCGGGATGTGGCATTCGATGTGGCACGGGATATGGCACGCGATCTGGCACGGGAGGTAGTATATGATCTAGCACGGGAGGTGGAGTGCCATCTGGCGCTGGAGCTGGAATTCGATCTGGCACGTTATAAGGCACGCGATATGGAACGGGATGAGGAATGCGAACTGGCAGGGGATATGGAACGCGATCTGGCACGGGATATGACACGCGATCTGGCATGGGAGTTGGAATGCGTTCTGGCAAGGGAGGTGGAATGCGATCTGGCACCGGAGGTGGAATACGATCTGGCACGGGATATGGCACGCGATCTGGCACTGCATACGGCACGCGATCTGGCACGGGAGGTGGAATGCGATCTGGCACGGGAAATGGAACGCGATCTAGCAGAGGAGGTAGAATGCGATCTAGCACATGATGTGAAGTGCCATCTGGCGCTGGAGGT
This sequence comes from Periplaneta americana, assembly GCF_040183065.1. Lineage (NCBI taxonomy): Eukaryota > Metazoa > Arthropoda > Insecta > Blattodea > Blattidae > Periplaneta > Periplaneta americana. The sequence continues at coordinate 4,643,166 of NC_091128.1, forward strand.
GGAGTTCGATCTGGCACGGGATAAGACACGCGATATGGCACGGGATGAGCAATGCGAACTGCCAGAGGATATGCCACGCGATCTGGCACGGGATATGACACGCGATCTGGCAAGGGAGTTGGAATGCGATCTGGCAAGGGAGGTGGAATGCGATCTGGCACCGGAGGTGGAATAGGACCTGGCACGGGATCTGGCACGCGATCTGGCACTGGATACGGCACGCGATCTGTCACGGGAGGTGGAATGCGATCTGGCACGGGAGGTGGTGTGCCATCTGGCGCTGGAGGTGGAGTTCGATCTGGCACGGGGTAATGCACGCGATATGGCACGGGATGAGGAATGCGAACTGCCAGAGGATATGCCACGCGATCTGGCACGGGATATGACACGCGATTTGGCAAGGGAGTTGGAATGCGTTCTGGCAAGGGAGGTGGAATGCGAACTGGCACCGGAGGTGGAATAGGACCTGGCACGGGATATGGCACGCGATCTGGCACTGGATACGGCACGCGATCTGGCACGGGAGGTGGAGTGCGATCTGGCACGGGAGGTGGAATTAGATCTAGCAGGGGAGGTGGATTGAGATTTGGCACGGGGTATTGCACGCGATATGGTACGGGAGGTGGAATGCAATCTGACCCGAGAGGTGGAATGCGACCTAGCATGTAAGGTGGAATGCGGTCTAGTACGGGAGTTGGAATGCGATCTGGCACGGGATATGGAACGCGATCTGACACGGGAATTGGAATGCGATTTGGCTCTGGAAGAGGATTGCAATCTGGCAGGGGATGTGGAATGCGTTCTGGCACGCGAGGCGGAATGCGTTCTGGCACGGGATATGGTACGCGATCTGGCACTGGATACGGCACGCGATCTGGCTCGGGAGGTGGAATGCGATCTGGCACGGGAAGTGGAATGCGATCTGGCGCGGGATGTGGCATTCGATGTGGCACGGGATATGGCACGCGATCTGGCACGGGAGGTAGTATATGATCTAGCACGGGAGGTGGAGTGCCATCTGGCGCTGGAGCTGGAATTCGATCTGGCACGGGATAAGGCACGCGATATGGAACGGGATGAGGAATGCGAACTGGCAGGGGATATGGAACGCGATCTGGCACGGGATATGACACGCGATCTGGCATGGGAGTTGGAATGCGTTCTGGCAAGGGAGGTGGAATGCGATCTGGCACCGGAGGTGGAATACGATCTGGCACGGGATATGGCACGCGATCTGGCACTGCATACGGCACGCGATCTGGCACGGGAGGTGGAATGCGATCTGGCACGGGAAATGGAACGCGATCTAGCAGAGGAGGTAGAATGCCATCTGGCACGGGAAGTGGAATGCGTTCTGGCACGGGAGGCGGAATAGCGTTCTGGCACGGGATACGGCATGCGATCTGGCACTGGATACGGCACGCGATCTGGTACGGGAGGTGGAATTCGATCTGGGACGGGATATGACACGCGATCTGCTAAAGGAGGTGGATTGCGATGCGGCACGTGAGGTGGAATGCGATCTGGCACGGGAGGTGGAATGCGATCTGGAAGTGGCGGTGGAATGAGATATGGCGGGGGAGGTGGAATGCGATCTGGAAGTGGCGGTGGAATGAGATATGGCGGGGGAGGCGGAATGCGATCTGGCGGTGGAGGAGGAATGAGATATCGCACGGTAGGTGGAATGCAATCTGGCACGGGATATATAACGCGATTTAGTGGAGGAGGTAGAATGCGATCTGGCACGGGAGGTGCTATGCGATTTGGCACGGGAGGTGGAATGCGATCTGGAAGTGGCGGTGGAATGAGATATGGCGGGGGAGGTGGAATGCGATCTGGAAGTGGCGGTGGAATGAGATATGGCGGGGGAGGCGGAATGCGATCTGGCGGTGGAGGAGGAATGAGATATGGCACGGTAGGTGGAATGCGATCTGGAAGTGGCGGTGGAATGAGATATGGCGGGGGAGGTGGAATGCGATCTGGAAGTGGCGGTGGAATGAGATATGGCGGGGGAGGCGGAATGCGATCTGGCGGTGGAGGAGGAATGAGATATGGCACGGTAGGTGGAATGCAATCTGGCACGGGATATAGAACGCGATCTAGTAGAGGAGGTAGAATGCGATCTGGCACGGGAGGTGGTATGCGATCTGGCACGGGAGGTGGAATGCGATCTGGAAGTGGCGGTGGAATGAGATATGGCGGGGGAGGTGGAATGCGATCTGGAAGTGGCGGTGGAATGAGATATGGCGGGGGAGGCGGAATGCGATCTGGCGGTGGAGGAGGAATGAGATATGGCACGGTAGGTGGAATGCGATCTGGAAGTGGCGGTGGAATGAGATATGGCGGGGGAGGTGGAATGCGATCTGGAAGTGGCGGTGGAATGAGATATGGTGGGGGAGGCGGAATGCGATCTGGCACGGGAGGAGGTATGCGATCTGGCACGGGAGGTGGAATGCGATCTGGAAGTGGCGGTGGAATGAGATATGGCGGGGGAGGTGGAATGCGATCTGGAAGTGGCGGTGGAATGAGATATGGCGGGGGAGGCGGAATGCGATCTGGCGGTGGAGGAGGAATGAGATATGGCACGGTAGGTGGAATGCGATCTGGAAGTGGCGGTGGAATGAGATATGGCACGGTAGGTGCAATGCAATCTGGCACGGGATATGGAACGCGATCTGCTGAAGGAGGTGGATTGCGATGTTGCACGTGAGGAGGAATGCGATCTGGCACGGGAGGTGGAATGCGATGTGGTACGAAAGGTGGTATGCGAATGAGACGGGAGGTGGAATGCGATCTGGAACGGGAGGTGTAATGCGATCTGGAGCGGCATATGGCACGCGATCTGGTGCGGGAGGAGGAATGCGATCTGTCACGGAAGGTGAAATGCGATCTGGTATGGGAGGTGGAATGTGATATGTGACGGGAAGTAGAATGCATTCTGGCACGGGATATGGAACGCGATCTAGCAGAGGAGGTAGAATGAGATCTGGCACGGGAGGTAGAATGCGATCTAGCACGGGAGGTGAAGTGCCATCTGGCGCTGGAGGTGGAGTTCGATCTGGCACGCGATAAGGCACGCGATATGGCACGGGATGAGCAATGCGAACTGCCAGAGGATATGCCACGCGATCTGGCACGGGATATGACACGCGATCTGGCAAGGGAGTTGGAATGCGATCTGGCAAGGGAGGTGGAATGCGATCTGGCACCGGAGGTGGAATAGGACCTGGCACGGGATCTGGCACGCGATCTGGCACTAGATACGGCACGCGATCTGTCACGGGAGGTGGAATGCGATCTGGCACGGGAGGTGGTGTGCCATCTGGCGCTGGAGGTGGAGTTCGATCTGGCACGGGGTAATGCACGCGATATGGCACGGGATGAGGAATGCGAACTGCCAGAGGATATGCCACGCGATCTGGCACGGGATATGACACGCGATTTGGCAAGGGAGTTGGAATGCGATCTGGCAAGGGAGGTGGAATGCGAACTGGCACCGGAGGTGGAATAGGACCTGGCACGGGATATGGCACGCGATCTGGCACTGGATACGGCACGCGATCTGGCACGGGAGGTGGAGTGCGATCTGGCACGGGAGGTGGAATTAGATCTAGCAGGGGAGGTGGATTGAGATTTGGCACGGGGTATGGCACGCGATATGGTACGGGAGGTGGAATGCAATCTGACACGAGAGGTGGAATGCGACCTCGCATGTAAGGTGGAATGCGGTCTAGTACGGGAGTTGGAATGCGATCTGGCACGGGATATGGAACGCGATCTGACACGGCAATTGGAATGCGATTTGGCTCTGGAAGAGGATTGCAATCTGGCAGGGGATGTGGAATGCGTTCTGGCACGCGAGGCGGAATGCGTTCTGGCACGGGATATGGTACGCGATCTGGCACTGGATACGGCACGCGATCTGGCTCGGGAGGTGGAATGCGATCTGGCACGGGAAGTGGAATGCGATCTGGCGCGGGATGTGGCATTCGATGTGGCACGGGATATGGCACGCGATCTGGCACGGGAGGTAGTATATGATCTAGCACGGGAGGTGGAGTGCCATCTGGCGCTGGAGCTGGAATTCGATCTGGCACGGGATAAGGCACGCGATATGGAACGGGATGAGGAATGCGAACTGGCAGGGGATATGGAACGCGATCTGGCACGGGATATGACACGCGATCTGGCATGGGAGTTGGAATGCGTTCTGGCAAGGGAGGTGGAATGCGATCTGGCACCGGAGGTGGAATACGATCTGGCACGGGATATGGCACGCGATCTGGCACTGCATACGGCACGCGATCTGGCACGGGAGGTGGAATGCGATCTGGCACGGGAAATGGAACGCTATCTAGCAGAGGAGGTAGAATGCCATCTGGCACGGGAAGTGGAATGCGTTCTGGCACGGGAGGCGGAATAGCGTTCTGGCACGGGATACGGCATGCGATCTGGCACTGGATACGGCACGCGATCTGGCACGGGAGGTGGAATTCGATCTGGGACGGGATATGACACGCGATCTGCTAAAGGAGGTGGATTGCGATGCGGCACGTGAGGTGGAATGCGATCTGGCACGGGAGGTGGAATGCGATCTGGAAGTGGCGGTGGAATGAGATATGGCGGGGGAGGTGGAATGCGATCTGGAAGTGGCGGTGGAATGAGATATGGCGGGGGAGGCGGAATGCGATCTGGCGGTGGAGGAGGAATGAGATATGGCACGGTAGGTGGAATGCAATCTGGCACGGGATATATAACGCGATTTATTAGAGGAGGTAGAATGCGATCTGGCACGGGAGGTGGTATGCGATCTGGCACGGGAGGTGGAATGCGATCTGGAAGTGGCGGTGGAATGAGATATGGCGGGGGAGGTGGAAAGCGATCTGGAAGTGGCGGTGGAAAGAGATATGGCGGGGGAGGCGGAATGCGATCTGGCGGTGGAGGAGGAATGAGATATGGCACGGTAGGTGGAATGCGATCTGGAAGTGGCGGTGGAATGAGATATGGCGGGGGAGGTGGAATGCGATCTGGAAGTGGCGGTGGAATGAGATATGGCGGGGGAGGTGGAATGCGATCTGGAAGTGGCGGTGGAATGAGATATGGCGGGGGAGGCGGAATGCGATCTGGCGGTGGAGGAGGAATGAGATATGGCACGGTAGGTGGAATGCGATCTGGAAGTGGCGGTGGAATGAGATATGGCGGGGGAGGTGGAATGCGATCTGGAAGTGGCGGTGGAATGAGATATGGCGGGGGAGGCGGAATGCGATCTGGCGGTGGAGGAGGAATGAGATATGGCACGGTAGGTGGAATGCGATCTGGAAGTGGCGGTGGAATGAGATATGGCGGGGGAGGTGGAATGCGATCTGGAAGTGGCGGTGGAATGAGATATGGCGGGGGAGGCGGAATGCGATCTGGCGGTGGAGGAGGAATGAGATATGGCACGGTAGGTGGAATGCAATCTGGCACGGGATATAGAACGCGATCTAGTAGAGGAGGTAGAATGCGATCTGGCACGGGAGGTGGTATGCGATCTGGCACGGGAGGTGGAATGCGATCTGGAAGTGGCGGTGGAATGAGATATGGCGGGGGAGGTGGAATGCGATCTGGAAGTGGCGGTGGAATGAGATATGGCGGGGGAGGCGGAATGCGATCTGGCGGTGGAGGAGGAATGAGATATGGCACGGTAGGTGGAATGCGATCTGGAAGTGGCGGTGGAATGAGATATGGCGGGGGAGGTGGAATGCGATCTGGAAGTGGCGGTGGAATGAGATATGGTGGGGGAGGCGGAATGCGATCTGGCACGGGAGGAGGTATGCGATCTGGCACGGGAGGTGGAATGCGATCTGGAAGTGGCGGTGGAATGAGATATGGCGGGGGAGGTGGAATGCGATCTGGAAGTGGCGGTGGAATGAGATATGGCGGGGGAGGCGGAATGCGATCTGGCGGTGGAGGAGGAATGAGATATGGCACGGTAGGTGCAATGCGATCTGGAAGTGGCGGTGGAATGAGATATGGCACGGTAGGTGCAATGCAATCTGGCACGGGATATGGAACGCGATCTGCTGAAGGAGGTGGATTGCGATGTTGCACGTGAGGAGGAATGCGATCTGGCACGGGAGGTGGAATGCGATGTGGTACGAAAGGTGGTATGCGAATGAGACGGGAGGTGGAATGCGATCTGGAACGGGAGGTGTAATGCGATCTGGAGCGGCATATGGCACGCGATCTGGTGCGGGAGGAGGAATGCGATCTGTCACGGAAGGTGAAATGCGATCTGGTATGGGAGGTGGAATGTGATATGTGACGGGAAGTAGAATGCATTCTGGCACGGGATATGGAACGCGATCTAGCAGAGGAGGTAGAATGAGATCTGGCACGGGAGGTAGAATGCGATCTAGCACGGGAGGTGAAGTGCCATCTGGCGCTGGAGGTGGAGTTCGATCTGGCACGAGATAAGGCACGCGATATGGCACGGGATGAGCAATGCGAACTGCCAGAGGATATGCCACGCGATCTGGCACGGGATATGACACGCGATCTGGCAAGGGAGTTGGAATGCGATCTGGCAAGGGAGGTGGAATGCGATCTGGCACCGGAGGTGGAATAGGACCTGGCACGGGATCTGGCACGCGATCTGGCACTGGATACGGCACGCGATCTGTCACGGGAGGTGGAATGCGATCTGGCACGGGAGGTGGTGTGCCATCTGGCGCTGGAGGTGGAGTTCGATCTGGCACGGGGTAATGCACGCGATATGGCACGGGATGAGGAATGCGAACTGCCAGAGGATATGCCACGCGATCTGGCACGGGATATGACACGCGATTTGGCAAGGGAGTTGGAATGCGATCTGGCAAGGGAGGTGGAATGCGAACTGGCACCGGAGGTGGAATAGGACCTGGCACGGGATATGGCACGCGATCTGGCACTGGATACGGCACGCGATCTGGCACGGGAGGTGGAGTGCGATCTGGCACGGGAGGTGGAATTAGATCTAGCAGGGGAGGTGGATTGAGATTTGGCACGGGGTATGGCACGCGATATGGTACGGGAGGTGGAATGCAATCTGACACGAGAGGTGGAATGCGACCTCGCATGTAAGGTGGAATGCGGTCTAGTACGGGAGTTGGAATGCGATCTGGCACGGGATATGGAACGCGATCTGACACGGGAATTGGAATGCGATTTGGCTCTGGAAGAGGAATGCAATCTGGCAGGGGATGTGGAATGCGTTCTGGCACGCGAGGCGGAATGCGTTCTGGCACGGGATATGGTACGCGATCTGGCACTGGAAACGGCACGCGATCTGGCTCGGGAGGTGGAATGCGATCTGGCACGGGAAGTGGAATGCGATCTGGCGCGGGATGTGGCATTCGATGTGGCACGGGATATGGCACGCGATCTGGCACGGGAGGTAGTATATGATCTAGCACGGGAGGTGGAGTGCCATCTGGCGCTGGAGCTGGAATTCGATCTAGCACGGGATAAGGCACGCGATATGGAACGGGATGAGGAATGCGAACTGGCAGGGGATATGGAACGCGATCTGGCACGGGATATGACACGCGATCTGGCATGGGAGTTGGAATGCGTTCTGGCAAGGGAGGTGGAATGCGATCTGGCACCGGAGGTGGAATACGATCTGGCACGGGATATGGCACGCGATCTGGCACTGCATACGGCACGCGATCTGGCACGGGAGGTGGAATGCGATCTGGCACGGGAAATGGAACGCGATCTAGCAGAGGAGGTAGAATGCCATCTGGCACGGGAAGTGGAATGCGTTCTGGCACGGGAGGCGGAATAGCGTTCTGGCACGGGATACGGCATGCGATCTGGCACTGGATACGGCATGCGATCTGGCACGGGAGGTGGAATTCGATCTGGGACGGGATATGACACGCGATCTGCTAAAGGAGGTGGATTGCGATGCGGCACGTGAGGTGGAATGCGATCTGGCACGGGAGGTGGAATGCGATCTGGAAGTGGCGGTGGAATGAGATATGGCGGGGGAGGTGGAATGCGATCTGGAAGTGGCGGTGGAATGAGATATGGCGGGGGAGGCGGAATGCGATCTGGCGGTGGAGGAGGAATGAGATATGGCACGGTAGGTGGAATGCAATTTGGCACGGGATATATAACGCGATTTAGTAGAGGAGGTAGAATGCGATCTGGCACGGGAGGTGCTATGCGATCTGGCACGGGAGGTGGAATGCGATCTGGAAGTGGCGGTGGAATGAGATATGGCGGGGGAGGTGGAATGCGATCTGGAAGTGGCGGTGGAATGAGATATGGCGGGGGAGGCGGAATGCGATCTGGCGGTGGAGGAGGAATGAGATATGGCACGGTAGGTGGAATGCGATCTGGAAGTGGCGGTGGAATGAGATATGGCGGGGGAGGTGGAATGCGATCTGGAAGTGGCGGTGGAATGAGATATGGCGGGGGAGGCGGAATGCGATCTGGCACGGGAGGAGGTATGCGATCTGGCACGGGAGGTGGAATGCGATCTGGAAGTGGCGGTGGAATGAGATATGGCGGGGGAGGTGGAATGCGATCTGGAAGTGGCGGTGGAATGAGATATGGCGGGGGAGGCGGAATGCGATCTGGCGGTGGAGGAGGAATGAGATATGGCACGGTAGGTGGAATGCGATCTGGAAGTGGCGGTGGAATGAGATATGGCGGGGGAGGTGGAATGCGATCTGGAAGTGGCGGTGGAATGAGATATGGCGGGGGAGGCGGAATGCGATCTGGCGGTGGAGGAGGAATGAGATATGGCACGGTAGGTGGAATGCGATCTGGAAGTGGCGGTGGAATGAGATATGGCGGGGGAGGTGGAATGCGATCTGGAAGTGGCGGTGGAATGAGATATGGCGGGGGAGGCGGAATGCGATCTGGCGGTGGAGGAGGAATGAGATATGGCACGGTAGGTGGAATGCAATCTGGCACGGGATATAGAACGCGATCTAGTAGAGGAGGTAGAATGCGATCTGGCACGGGAGGTGGTATGCGATCTGGCACGGGAGGTGGAATGCGATCTGGAAGTGGATGTGGAATGAGATATGGCGGGGGAGGTGGAATGCGATCTGGAAGTGGCGGTGGAATGAGATATGGCGGGGGAGGCGGAATGCGATCTGGCGGTGGAGGAGGAATGAGATATGGCACGGTAGGTGGAATGCGATCTGGAAGTGGCGGTGGAATGAGATATGGCGGGGGAGGTGGAATGCGATCTGGAAGTGGCGGTGGAATGAGATATGGTGGGGGAGGCGGAATGCGATCTGGCACGGGAGGAGGTATGCGATCTGGCACGGGAGGTGGAATGCGATCTGGAAGTGGCGGTGGAATGAGATATGGCGGGGGAGGTGGAATGCGATCTGGAAGTGGCGGTGGAATGAGATATGGCGGGGGAGGCGGAATGCGATCTGGCGGTGGAGGAGGAATGAGATATGGCACGGTAGGTGGAATGCGATCTGGAAGTGGCGGTGGAATGAGATATGGCACGGTAGGTGCAATGCAATCTGGCACGGGATATGGAACGCGATCTGCTGAAGGAGGTGGATTGCGATGTTGCACGTGAGGAGGAATGCGATCTGGCACGGGAGGTGGAATGCGATGTGGTACGGAAGGTGGTATGCGAATGAGACGGGAGGTGGAATGCGATCTGGAACGGGAGGTGTAATGCGATCTGGAGCGGCATATGGCACGCGATCTGGTGCGGGAGGAGGAATGCGATCTGTCACGGAAGGTGAAATGCGATCTGGTATGGGAGGTGGAATGTGATATGTGACGGGAAGTAGAATGCATTCTGGCACGGGATATGGAACGCGATCTAGCAGAGGAGGTAGAATGAGATCTGGCACGGGAGGTAGAATGCGATCTAGCACGGGAGGTGAAGTGCCATCTGGCGCTGGAGCTGGAGTTCGATCTGGCACGGGATAAGGCACGCGATATGGCACGGGATGAGCAATGCGAACTGCCAGAGGATATGCCACGCGATCTGGCACGGGATATGACACGCGATCTGGCAAGGGAGTTGGAATGCGATCTGGCAAGGAAGGTGGAATGCGATCTGGCACCGGAGGTGGAATAGGACCTGGCACGGGATCTGGCACGCGATCTGGCACTGGATACGGCACGGGATCTGTCACGGGAGGTGGAATGCGATCTGGCACGGGAGGTGGTGTGCCATCTGGCGCTGGAGGTGGAGTTCGATCTGGCACGGGGTAATGCACGCGATATGGCACGGGATGAGGAATGCGAACTGCCAGAGGATATGCCACGCGATCTGGCACGGGATATGACACGCGATTTGGCAAGGGAGTTGGAATGCGATCTGGCAAGGGAGGTGGAATGCGAACTGGCACCGGAGGTGGAATAGGACCTGGCACGGGATATGGCACGCGATCTGGCACTGGATACGGCACGCGATCTGGCACGGCAGGTGGAGTGCGATCTGGCACGGGAGGTGGAATTAGATCTAGCAGGGGAGGTGGATTGAGATTTGGCACGGGGTATGGCACGCGATATGGTACGGGAGGTGGAATGCAATCTGACACGAGAGGTGGAATGCGACCTCGCATGTAAGGTGGAATGCGGTCTAGTACGGGAGTTGGAATGCGATCTGGCACGGGATATGGAACGCGATCTGACACGGGAATTGGAATGCGATTTGGCTCTGGAAGAGGATTGCAATCTGGCAGGGGATGTGGAATGCGTTCTGGCACGCGAGGCGGAATGCGTTCTGGCACGGGATATGGTACGCGATCTGGCACTGGATACGGCACGCGATCTGGCTCGGGAGGTGGAATGCGATCTGGCACGGGAAGTGGAATGCGATCTGGCGCGGGATGTGGCATTCGATGTGGCACGGGATATGGCACGCGATCTGGCACGGGAGGTAGTATATGATCTAGCACGGGAGGTGGAGTGCCATCTGGCGCTGGAGCTGGAATTCGATCTGGCACGGGATAAGGCACGCGATATGGAACGGGATGAGGAATGCGAACTGGCAGGGGATATGGAACGCGATCTGGCACGGGATATGACACGCGATCTGGCATGGGAGTTGGAATGCGTTCTGGCAAGGGAGGTGGAATGCGATCTGGCACCGGAGGTGGAATACGATCTGGCACGGGATATGGCACGCGATCTGGCACTGCATACGGCACGCGATCTGGCACGGGAGGTGGAATGCGATCTGGCACGGGAAATGGAACGCGATCTAGCAGAGGAGGTAGAATGCGATCTAGCACATGAGGTGAAGTGCCATCTGGCGCTGGAGGTGGAGTTCGATCTGGCACGGGATAAGGCACGCGATATGGCACGGGATGAGCAATGCGAACTGCCAGAGGATATGCCACGCGATCTGGCACGGGATATGACACGCGATCTGGCAAGGGAGTTGGAATGCGATCTGGCAAGGGAGGTGGAATGCGATCTGGCACCGAAGGTGGAATAGGACCTGGCACGGGATCTGGCACGCGATCTGGCACTGGATACGGCACGCGATCTGTCACGGGAGGTGGAATGCGATCTGGCACGGGAGGTGGTGTGCCATCTGGCGCTGGAGGTGGAGTTCGATCTGGCACGGGGTAATGCACGCGATATGGCACGGGATGAGGAATGCGAACTGCCAGAGGATATGCCACGCGATCTGGCACGGGATATGACACGCGATTTGGCAAGGGAGTTGGAATGCGTTCTGGCAAGGGAGGTGGAATGCGAACTGGCACCGGAGGTGGAATAGGACCTGGCACGGGATATGGCACGCGATCTGGCACTGGATACGGCACGCGATCTGGCACGGGAGGTGGAGTGCGATCTGGCACGGGAGGTGGAATTAGATCTAGCAGGGGAGGTGGATTGAGATTTGGCACGGGGTATTGCACGCGATATGGTACGGGAGGTGGAATGCAATCTGACCCGAGAGGTGGAATGCGACCTAGCATGTAAGGTGGAATGCGGTCTAGTACGGGAGTTGGAATGCGATCTGGCACGGGATATGGAACGCGATCTGACACGGGAATTGGAATGCGATTTGGCTCTGGAAGAGGATTGCAATCTGGCAGGGGATGTGGAATGCGTTCTGGCACGCGAGGCGGAATGCGTTCTGGCACGGGATATGGTACGCGATCTGGCACTGGATACGGCACGCGATCTGGCTCGGGAGGTGGAATGCGATCTGGCACGGGAAGTGGAATGCGATCTGGCGCGGGATGTGGCATTCGATGTGGCACGGGATATGGCACGCGATCTGGCACGGGAGGTAGTATATGATCTAGCACGGGAGGTGGAGTGCCATCTGGCGCTGGAGCTGGAATTCGATCTGGCACGGGATAAGGCACGCGATATGGAACGGGATGAGGAATGCGAACTGGCAGGGGATATGGAACGCGATCTGGCACGGGATATGACACGCGATCTGGCATGGGAGTTGGAATGCGTTCTGGCAAGGGAGGTGGAATGCGATCTGGCACCGGAGGTGGAATACGATCTGGCACGGGATATGGCACGCGATCTGGCACTGCATACGGCACGCGATCTGGCACGGGAGGTGGAATGCGATCTGGCACGGGAAATGGAACGCGATCTAGCAGAGGAGGTAGAATGCCATCTGGCACGGGAAGTGGAATGCGTTCTGGCACGGGAGGCGGAATAGCGTTCTGGCACGGGATACGGCATGCGATCTGGCACTGGATACGGCACGCGATCTGGCACGGGAGGTGGAATTCGATCTGGGACGGGATATGACACGCGATCTGCTAAAGGAGGTGGATTGCGATGCGGCACGTGAGGTGGAATGCGATCTGGCACGGGAGGTGGAATGCGATCTGGAAGTGGCGGTGGAATGAGATATGGCGGGGGAGGTGGAATGCGATCTGGAAGTGGCGGTGGAATGAGATATGGCGGGGGAGGCGGAATGCGATCTGGCGGTGGAGGAGGAATGAGATATCGCACGGTAGGTGGAATGCAATCTGGCACGGGATATATAACGCGATTTAGTGGAGGAGGTAGAATGCGATCTGGCACGGGAGGTGCTATGCGATTTGGCACGGGAGGTGGAATGCGATCTGGAAGTGGCGGTGGAATGAGATATGGCGGGGGAGGTGGAATGCGATCTGGAAGTGGCGGTGGAATGAGATATGGCGGGGGAGGCGGAATGCGATCTGGCGGTGGAGGAGGAATGAGATATGGCACGGTAGGTGGAATGCGATCTGGAAGTGGCGGTGGAATGAGATATGGCGGGGGAGGTGGAATGCGATCTGGAAGTGGCGGTGGAATGAGATATGGCGGGGGAGGCGGAATGCGATCTGGCACGGGAGGAGGTATGCGATCTGGCACGGGAGGTGGAATGCGATCTGGAAGTGGCGGTGGAATGAGATATGGCGGGGGAGGCGGAATGCGATCTGGCGGTGGAGGAGGAATGAGATATGGCACGGTAGGTGGAATGCGATCTGGAAGTGGCGGTGGAATGAGATATGGCGGGGGAGGTGGAATGCGATCCGGAAGTGGCGGTGGAATGAGATATGGCGGGGGAGGCGGAATGCGATCTGGCGGTGGAGGAGGAATGAGATATGGCACGGTAGGTGGAATGCGATCTGGAAGTGGCGGTGGAATGAGATATGGCGGGGGAGGTGGAATGCGATCTGGAAGTGGCGGTGGAATGAGATATGGCGGGGGAGGCGGAATGCGATCTGGCGGTGGAGGAGGAATGAGATATGGCACGGTAGGTGGAATGCAATCTGGCACGGGATATAGAACGCGATCTAGTAGAGGAGGTAGAATGCGATCTGGCACGGGAGGTGGTATGCGATCTGGCACGGGAGGTGGAATGCGATCTGGAAGTGGCGGTGGAATGAGATATGGCGGGGGAGGTGGAATGCGATCTGGAAGTGGCGGTGGAATGAGATATGGCGGGGGAGGCGGAATGCGATCTGGCGGTGGAGGAGGAATGAGATATGGCACGGTAGGTGGAATGCGATCTGGAAGTGGCGGTGGAATGAGATATGGCGGGGGAGGTGGAATGCGATCTGGAAGTGGCGGTGGAATGAGATATGGTGGGGGAGGCGGAATGCGATCTGGCACGGGAGGAGGTATGCGATCTGGCACGGGAGGTGGAATGCGATCTGGAAGTGGCGGTGGAATGAGATATGGCGGGGGAGGTGGAATGCGATCTGGAAGTGGCGGTGGAATGAGATATGGCGGGGGAGGCGGAATGCGATCTGGCGGTGGAGGAGGAATGAGATATGGCACGGTAGGTGGAATGCGATCTGGAAGTGGCGGTGGAATGAGATATGGCACGGTAGGTGCAATGCAATCTGGCACGGGATATGGAACGCGATCTGCTGAAGGAGGTGGATTGCGATGTTGCACGTGAGGAGGAATGCGATCTGGCACGGGAGGTGGAATGCGATGTGGTACGAAAGGTGGTATGCGAATGAGACGGGAGGTGGAATGCGATCTGGAACGGGAGGTGTAATGCGATCTGGAGCGGCATATGGCACGCGATCTGGTGCGGGAGGAGGAATGCGATCTGTCACGGAAGGTGAAATGCGATCTGGTATGGGAGGTGGAATGTGATATGTGACGGGAAGTAGAATGCATTCTGGCACGGGATATGGAACGCGATCTAGCAGAGGAGGTAGAATGAGATCTGGCACGGGAGGTAGAATGCGATCTAGCACGGGAGGTGAAGTGCCATCTGGCGCTGGAGGTGGAGTTCGATCTGGCACGAGATAAGGCACGCGATATGGCACGGGATGAGCAATGCGAACTGCCAGAGGATATGCCACGCGATCTGGCACGGGATATGACACGCGATCTGGCAAGGGAGTTGGAATGCGATCTGGCAAGGGAGGTGGAATGCGATCTGGCACCGGAGGTGGAATAGGACCTGGCACGGGATCTGGCACGCGATCTGGCACTGGATACGGCACGCGATCTGTCACGGGAGGTGGAATGCGATCTGGCACGGGAGGTGGTGTGCCATCTGGCGCTGGAGGTGGAGTTCGATCTGGCACGGGGTAATGCACGCGATATGGCACGGGATGAGGAATGCGAACTGCCAGAGGATATGCCACGCGATCTGGCACGGGATATGACACGCGATTTGGCAAGGGAGTTGGAATGCGATCTGGCAAGGGAGGTGGAATGCGAACTGGCACCGGAGGTGGAATAGGACCTGGCACGGGATATGGCACGCGATCTGGCACTGGATACGGCACGCGATCTGGCACGGGAGGTGGAGTGCGATCTGGCACGGGAGGTGGAATTAGATCTAGCAGGGGAGGTGGATTGAGATTTGGCACGGGGTATGGCACGCGATATGGTACGGGAGGTGGAATGCAATCTGACACGAGAGGTGGAATGCGACCTCGCATGTAAGGTGGAATGCGGTCTAGTACGGGAGTTGGAATGCGATCTGGCACGGGATATGGAACGCGATCTGACACGGGAATTGGAATGCGATTTGGCTCTGGAAGAGGATTGCAATCTGGCAGGGGATGTGGAATGCGTTCTGGCACGCGAGGCGGAATGCGTTCTGGCACGGGATATGGTACGCGATCTGGCACTGGATACGGCACGCGATCTGGCTCGGGAGGTGGAATGCGATCTGGCACGGGAAGTGGAATGCGATCCGGCGCGGGATGTGGCATTCGATGTGGCACGGGATATGGCACGCGATCTGGCACGGGAGGTAGTATATGATCTAGCACGGGAGGTGGAGTGCCATCTGGCGCTGGAGCTGGAATTCGATCTGGCACGGGATAAGGCACGCGATATGGAACGGGATGAGGAATGCGAACTGGCAGGGTATATGGAACGCGATCTGGCACGGGATATGACACGCGATCTGGCATGGGAGTTGGAATGCGTTCTGGCAAGGGTGGTGGAATGCGATCTGGCACCGGAGGTGGAATACGATCTGGCACGGGATATGGCACGCGATCTGGCACTGCATACGGCACGCGATCTGGCACGGGAGGTGGAATGCGATCTGGCACGGGAAATGGAACGCGATCTAGCAGAGGAGGTAGAATGCCATCTGGCACGGGAAGTGGAATGCGTTCTGGCACGGGAGGCGGAATAGCGTTCTGGCACGGGATACGGCATGCGATCTGGCACTGGATACGGCACGCGATCTGGCACGGGAGGTGGAATTCGATCTGGGACGGGATATGACACGCGATCTGCTAAAGGAGGTGGATTGCGATGCGGCACGTGAGGTGGAATGCGATCTGGCACGGGAGGTGGAATGCGATCTGGAAGTGGCGGTGGAATGAGATATGGCGGGGGAGGTGGAATGCGATCTGGAAGTGGCGGTGGAATGAGATATGGCGGGGGAGGCGGAATGCGATCTGGCGGTGGAGGAGGAATGAGATATGGCACGGTAGGTGGAATGCAATCTGGCACGGGATATATAACGCGATTTAGTAGAGGAGGTAGAATGCGATCTGGCACGGGAGGTGGTATGCGATCTGGCACGGGAGGTGGAATGCGATCTGGAAGTGGCGGTGGAATGAGATATGGCGGGGGAGGTGGAAAGCGATCTGGAAGTGGCGGTGGAAAGAGATATGGCGGGGGAGGCGGAATGCGATCTGGCGGTGGAGGAGGAATGAGATATGGCACGGTAGGTGGAATGCGATCTGGAAGTGGCGGTGGAATGAGATATGGCGGGGGAGGTGGAATGCGATCTGGAAGTGGCGGTGGAATGAGATATGGCGGGGGAGGTGGAATGCGATCTGGAAGTGGCGGTGGAATGAGATATGGCGGGGGAGGCGGAATGCGATCTGGCGGTGGAGGAGGAATGAGATATGGCACGGTAGGTGGAATGCGATCTGGAAGTGGCGGTGGAATGAGATATGGCGGGGGAGGTGGAATGCGATCTGGAAGTGGCGGTGGAATGAGATATGGCGGGGGAGGCGGAATGCGATCTGGCGGTGGAGGAGGAATGAGATATGGCACGGTAGGTGGAATGCGATCTGGAAGTGGCGGTGGAATGAGATATGGCGGGGGAGGTGGAATGCGATCTGGAAGTGGCGGTGGAATGAGATATGGCGGGGGAGGCGGAATGCGATCTGGCGGTGGAGGAGGAATGAGATATGGCACGGTAGGTGGAATGCAATCTGGCACGGGATATAGAACGCGATCTAGTAGAGGAGGTAGAATGCGATCTGGCACGGGAGGTGGTATGCGATCTGGCACGGGAGGTGGAATGCGATCTGGAAGTGGCGGTGGAATGAGATATGGCGGGGGAGGTGGAATGCGATCTGGAAGTGGCGGTGGAATGAGATATGGCGGGGGAGGCGGAATGCGATCTGGCGGTGGAGGAGGAATGAGATATGGCACGGTAGGTGGAATGCGATCTGGAAGTGGCGGTGGAATGAGATATGGCGGGGGAGGTGGAATGCGATCTGGAAGTGGCGGTGGAATGAGATATGGTGGGGGAGGCGGAATGCGATCTGGCACGGGAGGAGGTATGCGATCTGGCACGGGAGGTGGAATGCGATCTGGAAGTGGCGGTGGAATTAGATATGGCGGGGGAGGTGGAATGCGATCTGGAAGTGGCGGTGGAATGAGATATGGCGGGGGAGGCGGAATGCGATCTGGCGGTGGAGGAGGAATGAGATATGGCACGGTAGGTGGAATGCGATCTGGAAGTGGCGGTGGAATGAGATATGGCACGGTAGGTGCAATGCAATCTGGCACGGGATATGGAACGCGATCTGCTGAAGGAGGTGGATTGCGATGTTGCACGTGAGGAGGAATGCGATCTGGCACGGGAGGTGGAATGCGATGTGGTACGGAAGGTGGTATGCGAATGAGACGGGAGGTGGAATGCGATCTGGAACGGGAGGTGTAATGCGAACTGGAGCGGCATATGGCACGCGATCTGGTGCGGGAGGAGGAATGCGATCTGTCACGGAAGGTGAAATGCGATCTGGTATGGGAGGTGGAATGTGATATGTGACGGGAAGTAGAATGCATTCTGGCACGGGATATGGAACGCGATCTAGCAGAGGAGGTAGAATGAGATCTGGCACGGGAGGTAGAATGCGATCTAGCACGGGAGGTGAAGTGCCATCTGGCGCTGGAGGTGGAGTTCGATCTGGCACGGGATAAGGCACGCGATATGGCACGGGATGAGCAATGCGAACTGCCAGAGGATATGCCACGCGATCTGGCACGGGATATGACACGCGATCTGGCAAGGGAGTTGGAATGCGATCTGGCAAGGGAGGTGGAATGCGATCTGGCACCGGAGGTGGAATAGGACCTGGCACGGGATCTGGCACGCGATCTGGCACTGGATACGGCACGCGATCTGTCACGGGAGGTGGAATGCGATCTGGCACGGGAGGTGGTGTGCCATCTGGCGCTGGAGGTGGAGTTCGATCTGGCACGGGGTAATGCACGCGATATGGCACGGGATGAGGAATGCGAACTGCCAGAGGATATGCCACGCGATCTGGCACGGGATATGACACGCGATTTGGCAAGGGAGTTGGAATGCGATCTGGCAAGGGAGGTGGAATGCGAACTGGCACCGGAGGTGGAATAGGACCTGGCACGGGATATGGCACGCGATCTGGCACTGGATACGGCACGCGATCTGGCACGGGGGGTGGAGTGCGATCTGGCACGGGAGGTGGAATTAGATCTAGCAGGGGAGTTGGATTGAGATTTGGCACGGGGTATGGCACGCGATATGGTACGGGAGGTGGAATGCAATCTGACTCGAGAGGTGGAATGCGACCTCGCATGTAAGGTGGAATGCGGTCTAGTACGGGAGTTGGAATGCGATCTGGCACGGGATATGGAACGCGATCTGACACGGGAATTGGAATGCGATTTGGCTCTGGAAGAGGATTGCAATCTGGCAGATGTGGAATGCGTTCTGGCACGCGAGGCGGAATGCGTTCTGGCACGGGATATGGTACGCGATCTGGCACTGGATACGGCACGCGATCTGGCTCGGGAGGTGGAATGCGATCTGGCACGGGAAGTGGAATGCGATCTGGCGCGGGATGTGGCATTCGATGTGGCACGGGATATGGCACGCGATCTGGCATGTAAGGTAGTATATGATCTAGCACGGGAGGTGGAGTGCCATCTGGCGCTGGAGCTGGAATTCGATCTGGCACGGGATAAGGCACGCGATATGGAACGGGATGAGGAATGCGAACTGGCAGGGGATATGGAACGCGATCTGGCACGGGATATGACACGCGATCTGGCATGGGAGTTGGAATGCGTTCTGGCAAGGGAGGTGGAATGCGATCTGGCACCGGAGGTGGAATACGATCTGGCACGGGATATGGCACGCGATCTGGCACTGCATACGGCACGCGATCTGGCACGGGAGGTGGAATGCGATCTGGCACGGGAAATGGAACGCGATCTAGCAGAGGAGGTAGAATGCGA
>NC_091128.1:4667587-4687587 GCF_040183065.1 Periplaneta americana
TGGCGCTGGAGCTGGAATTCGATCTGGCACGGGATAAGGCACGCGATATGGAACGGGATGAGGAATGCGAACTGGCAGGGGATATGGAACGCGATCTGGCACGGGATATGACACGCGATCTGGCATGGGAGTTGGAATGCATTCTGGCAAGGGAGGTGGAATGCGATCTGGCACCGGAGGTGGAATACGATCTGGCACGGGATATGGCACGCGATCTGGCACTGCATACGGCACGCGATCTGGCACGGGAGGTGGAATGCGATCTGGCACGGGAAATGGAACGCGATCTAGCAGAGGAGGTAGAATGCGATCTAGCACGGGAGGTGAAGTGCCATCTGGCGCTGGAGGTGGAGTTCGATCTGGCACGGGATAAGGCACGCGATATGGCACGGGATGAGCAATGCGAACTGCCAGAGGATATGCCACGCGATCTGGCACGGGATATGACACGCGATCTGGCAAGGGAGTTGGAATGCGATCTGGCAAGGGAGGTGGAATGCGATCTGGCACCGGAGGTGGAATAGGACCTGGCACGGGATCTGGCACGCGATCTGGCACTGGATACGGCACGCGATCTGTCACGGGAGGTGTAATGCGATCTGGCACAGGAGGTGGTGTGCCATCTGGCGCTGGAGGTGGAGTTCGATCTGGCACGGGGTAATGCACGCGATATGGCACGGGATGAGGAATGCGAACTGCCAGAGGATATGCCACGCGATCTGGCACGGGATATGACACGCGATTTGGCAAGGGAGTTGGAATGCGATCTGGCAAGGGAGGTGGAATGCGAACTGTCACCGGAGGTGGAATAGGACCTGGCACGGGATATGGCACGCGATCTGGCACTGGATACGGCACGCGATCTGGCACGGGAGGTGGAGTGCGATCTGGCACGGGAGGTGGAATTAGATCTAGCAGGGGAGGTGGATTGAGATTTGGCACGGGGTATTGCACGCGATATGGTACGGGAGGTGGAATGCAATCTGACACGAGAGGTGGAATGCGACCTCGCATGTAAGGTGGAATGCGGTCTAGTACGGGAGTTGGAATGCGATCTGGCACGGGATATGGAACGCGATCTGACACGGGAATTGGAATGCGATTTGGCTCTGGAAGAGGATTGCAATCTGGCAGGGGATGTGGAATGCGTTCTGGCACGCGAGGCGGAATGCGTTCTGGCACGGGATATGGTACGCGATCTGGCACTGGATACGGCACGCGATCTGGCTCGGGAGGTGGAATGCGATCTGGCACGGGAAGTGGAATGCGATCTGGCGCGGGATCTGGCATTCGATGTGGCACGGGATATGGCACGCGATCTGGCACGGGAGGTAGTATATGATCTAGCACGGGAGGTGGAGTGCCATCTGGCGCTGGAGCTGGAATTCGATCTGGCACGGGATAAGGCACGCGATATGGAACGGGATGAGGAATGCGAACTGGCAGGGGATATGGAACGCGATCTGGCACGGGATATGACACGCGATCTGGCATGGGAGTTGGAATGCGTTCTGGCAAGGGAGGTGGAATGCGATCTGGCACCGGAGGTGGAATACGATCTGGCACGGGATATGGCACGCGATCTGGCACTGCATACGGCACGCGATCTGGCACGGGAGGTGGAATGCGATCTGGCACGGGAAATGGAACGCGATCTAGCAGAGGAGGTAGAATGCCATCTGGCACGGGAAGTGGAATGCGTTCTGGCACGGGAGGCGGAATAGCGTTCTGGCACGGGATACGGCATGCGATCTGGCACTGGATACGGCACGCGATCTGGCACGGGAGGTGGAATTCGATCTGGGACGGGATATGACACGCGATCTGCTAAAGGAGGTGGATTGCGATGCGGCACGTGAGGTGGAATGCGATCTGGCACGGGAGGTGGAATGCGATCTGGAAGTGGCGGTGGAATGAGATATGGCGGGGGAGGTGGATTGCGATCTGGAAGTGGCGGTGGAATGAGATATGGCGGGGGAGGCGGAATGCGATCTGGCGGTGGAGGAGGAATGAGATATGGCACGGTAGGTGGAATGCAATCTGGCACGGGATATATAACGCGATTTAGTAGAGGAGGTAGAATGCGATCTGGCACGGGAGGTGGTATGCGATCTGGCACGGGAGGTGGAATGCGTTCTGGAAGTGGCAGTGGAATGAGATATGGCGGGGGAGGTGGAAAGCGATCTGGAAGTGGCGGTGGAATGAGATATGGCGGGGGAGGCGGAATGCGATCTGGCGGTGGAGGAGGAATGAGATATGGCACGGTAGGTGGAATGCGATCTGGAAGTGGCGGTGGAATGAGATATGGCGGGGGAGGTGGAATGCGATCTGGAAGTGGCGGTGGAATGAGATATGGCGGGGGAGGCGGAATGCGATCTGGCACGGGAGGAGGTATGCGATCTGGCACGGGAGGTGGAATGCGATCTGGAAGTGGCGGTGGAATGAGATATGGCGGGGGAGGTGGAATGCGATCTGGAAGTGGCGGTGGAATGAGATATGGCGGGGGAGGCGGAATGCGATCTGGCGGTGGAGGAGGAATGAGATATGGCACGGTAGGTGGAATGCGATCTGGAAGTGGCGGTGGAATGAGATATGGCGGGGGAGGTGGAATGCGATCTGGAAGTGGCGGTGGAATGAGATATGGCGGGGGAGGCGGAATGCGATCTGGCGGTGGAGGAGGAATGAGATATGGCACGGTAGGTGGAATGCGATCTGGAAGTGGCGGTGGAATGAGATATGGCGGGGGAGGTGGAATGCGATCTGGAAGTGGCGGTGGAATGAGATATGGCGGGGGAGGCGGAATGCGATCTGGCGGTGGAGGAGGAATGAGATATGGCACGGTAGGTGGAATGCAATCTGGCACGGGATATAGAACGCGATCTAGTAGAGGAGGTAGAATGCGATCTGGCACGGGAGGTGGTATGCGATCTGGCACGGGAGGTGGAATGCGATCTGGAAGTGGCGGTGGAATGAGATATGGCGGGGGAGGTGGAATGCGATCTGGAAGTGGCGGTGGAATGAGATATGGCGGGGGAGGCGGAATGCGATCTGGCGGTGGAGGAGGAATGAGATATGGCACGGTAGGTGGAATGCGATCTGGAAGTGGCGGTGGAATGAGATATGGCGGGGGAGGTGGAATGCGATCTGGAAGTGGCGGTGGAATGAGATATGGTGGGGGAGGCGGAATGCGATCTGGCACGGGAGGAGGTATGCGATCTGGCACGGGAGGTGGAATGCGATCTGGAAGTGGCGGTGGAATTAGATATGGCGGGGGAGGTGGAATGCGATCTGGAAGTGGCGGTGGAATGAGATATGGCGGGGGAGGCGGAATGCGATCTGGCGGTGGAGGAGGAATGAGATATGGCACGGTAGGTGGAATGCGATCTGGAAGTGGCGGTGGAATGAGATATGGCACGGTAGGTGCAATGCAATCTGGCACGGGATATGGAACGCGATCTGCTGAAGGAGGTGGATTGCGATGTTGCACGTGAGGAGGAATGCGATCTGGCACGGGAGGTGGAATGCGATGTGGTACGGAAGGTGGTATGCGAATGAGACGGGAGGTGGAATACGATCTGGAACGGGAGGTGTAATGCGATCTGGAGCGGCATATGGCACGCGATCTGGTGCGGGAGGAGGAATGCGATCTGTCACGGAAGGTGAAATGCGATCTGGTATGGGAGGTGGAATGTGATATGTGACGGGAAGTAGAATGCATTCTGGCACGGGATATGGAACGCGATCTAGCAGAGGAGGTAGAATGAGATCTGGCACGGGAGGTAGAATGCGATCTAGCACGGGAGGTGAAGTGCCATCTGGCGCTGGAGGTGGAGTTCGATCTGGCACGGGATAAGGCACGCGATATGGCACGGGATGAGCAATGCGAACTGCCAGAGGATATGCCACGCGATCTGGCACGGGATATGACACGCGATCTGGCAAGGGAGTTGGAATGCGATCTGGCAAGGGAGGTGGAATGCGATCTGGCACCGGAGGTGGAATAGGACCTGGCACGGGATCTGGCACGCGATCTGGCACTGGATACGGCACGCGATCTGTCACGGGAGGTGGAATGCGATCTGGCACGGGAGGTGGTGTGCCATCTGGCGCTGGAGGTGGAGTTCGATCTGGCACGGGGTAATGCACGCGATATGGCACGGGATGAGGAATGCGAACTGCCAGAGGATATGCCACGCGATCTGGCACGGGATATGACACGCGATTTGGCAAGGGAGTTGGAATGCGATCTGGCAAGGGAGGTGGAATGCGAACTGGCACCGGAGGTGGAATAGGACCTGGCACGGGATATGGCACGCGATCTGGCACTGGATACGGCACGCGATCTGGCACGGGGGGTGGAGTGCGATCTGGCACGGGAGGTGGAATTAGATCTAGCAGGGGAGGTGGATTGAGATTTGGCACGGGGTATGGCACGCGATATGGTACGGGAGGTGGAATGCAATCTGACTCGAGAGGTGGAATGCGACCTCGCATGTAAGGTGGAATGCGGTCTAGTACGGGAGTTGGAATGCGATCTGGCACGGGATATGGAACGCGATCTGACACGGGAATTGGAATGCGATTTGGCTCTGGAAGAGGATTGCAATCTGGCAGGAGATGTGGAATGCGTTCTGGCACGCGAGGCGGAATGCGTTCTGGCACGGGATATGGTACGCGATCTGGCACTGGATACGGCACGCGATCTGGCTCTGGAGGTGGAATGCGATCTGGCACGGGAAGTGGAATGCGATCTGGCGCGGGATGTGGCATTCGATGTGGCACGGGATATGGCACGTGATCTGGCACGGGAGGTAGTATATGATCTAGCACGGGAGGTGGAGTGCCATCTGGCGCTGGAGCTGGAATTCGATCTGGCACGGGATAAGGCACGCGATATGGAACGGGATGAGGAATGCGAACTGGCAGGGGATATGGAACGCGATCTGGCACGGGATATGACACGCGATCTGGCATGGGAGTTGGAATGCGTTCTGGCAAGGGAGGTGGAATGCGATCTGGCACCGGAGGTGGAATACGATCTGGCACGGGATATGGCACGCGATCTGGCACTGCATACGGCACGCGATCTGGCACGGGAGGTGGAATGCGATCTGGCACGGGAAATGGAACGCGATCTAGCAGAGGAGGTAGAATGCGATCTAGCACGGGAAGTGAAGTGCCATCTGGCGCTGGAGGTGGAGTTCGATCTGGCACGGGATAAGGCACGCGATATGGCACGGGATGAGCAATGCGAACTGCCAGAGGATATGCCACGCGATCTGGCACGGGATATGACACGCGATCTGGCAAGGGAGTTGGAATGCGATCTGGCAAGGGAGGTGGAATGCGATCTGGCACCGGAGGTGGAATAGGACCTGGCACGGGATCTGGCACGCGATCTGGCACTGGATACGGCACGCGATCTGTCACGGGAGGTGGAATGCGATCTGGCACGGGAGGTGGTGTGCCATCTGGCGCTGGAGGTGGAGTTCGATCTGGCACGGGGTAATGCACGCGATATGGCACGGGATGAGGAATGCGAACTGCCAGAGGATATGCCACGCGATCTGGCACGGGATATGACACGCGATTTGGCAAGGGAGTTGGAATGCGATCTGGCAAGGGAGGTGGAATGCGAACTGGCACCGGAGGTGGAATAGGACCTGGCACGGGATATGGCACGCGATCTGGCACTGGATACGGCACGCGATCTGGCACGGGAGGTGGAGTGCGATCTGGCACGGGAGGTGGAATTAGATCTAGCAGGGGAGGTGCATTGAGATTTGGCACGGGGTATTGCACGCGATATGGTGCGGGAGGTGGAATGCAATCTGACACGAGAGGTGGAATGCGACCTCGCATGTAAGGTGGAATGCGACCTCGCATGTAAGGTGGAATGCGGTCTAGTACGGGAGTTGGAATGCGATCTGGCACGGGATATGGAACGCGATCTGACACGGGAATTGGAATGCGATTTGGCTCTGGAAGAGGATTGCAATCTGGCAGGGGATGTGGAATGCGTTCTGGCACGCGAGGCGGAATGCGTTCTGGCACGGGAAATGGTACGCGATCTGGCACTGGATACGGCACGCGATCTGGCTCGGGAGGTGGAATGCGATCTGGCACGGGAAGTGGAATGCGATCTGGCGCGGGATGTGGCATTCGATGTGGCACGGGATATGGCACGCGATCTGGCACGGGAGGTAGTATATGATCTAGCACGGGAGGTGGAGTGCCATCTGGCGCTGGAGCTGGAATTCGATCTGGCACGGGATAAGGCACGCGATATGGAACGGGATGAGGAATGCGAACTGGCAGGGGATATGGAACGCGATCTGGCACGGGATATGACACGCGATCTGGCATGGGAGTTGGAATGCGTTCTGGCAAGGGAGGTGGAATGCGATCTGGCACCGGAGGTGGAATACGATCTGGCACGGGATATGGCACGCGATCTGGCACTGCATACGGCACGCGATCTGGCACGGGAGGTGGAATGCGATCTGGCACGGGAAATGGAACGCGATCTAGCAGAGGAGGTAGAATGCCATCTGGCACGGGAAGTGGAATGCGTTCTGGCACGGGAGGCGGAATAGCGTTCTGGCACGGGATACGGCATGCGATCTGGCACTGGATACGGCACGCGATCTGGCACGGGAGGTGGAATTCGATCTGGGACGGGATATGACACGCGATCTGCTAAAGGAGGTGGATTGCGATGCGGCACGTGAGGTGGAATGCGATCTGGCACGGGAGGTGGAATGCGATCTGGAAGTGGCGGTGGAATGAGATATGGCGGGGGAGGTGGAATGCGATCTGGAAGTGGCGGTGGAATGAGATATGGCGGGGGAGGCGGAATGCGATCTGGCGGTGGAGGAGGAATGAGATATGGCACGGTAGGTGGAATGCAATCTGGCACGGGATATATAACGCGATTTAGTAGAGGAGGTAGAATGCGATCTGGCACGGGAGGTGGTATGCGATCTGGCACGAAAGGTGGAATGCGATCTGGAAGTGGCGGTGGAATGAGATATGGCGGGGGAGGTGGAATGCGATCTGGAAGTGGCGGTGGAATGAGATATGGCGGGGGAGGCGGAATGCGATCTGGCGGTGGAGGAGGAATGAGATATGGCACGGTAGGTGGAATGCGATCTGGAAGTGGCGGTGGAATGAGATATGGCGGGGTAGGTGGAATGCGATCTGGAAGTGGCGGTGGAATGAGATATGGCGGGGGAGGCGGAATGCGATCTGGCACGGGAGGAGGTATGCGATCTGGCACGGGAGGTGGAATGCGATCTGGAAGTGGCGGTGGAATGAGATATGGCGGGGGAGGTGGAATGCGATCTGGAAGTGGCGGTGGAATGAGATATGGCGGGGGAGGCGGAATGCGATCTGGCGGTGGAGGAGGAATGAGATATGGCACGGTAGGTGGAATGCGATCTGGAAGTGGCGGTGGAATGAGATATGGCGGGGGAGGTGGAATGCGATCTGGAAGTGGCGGTGGAATGAGATATGGCGGGGGAGGCGGAATGCGATCTGACGGTGGAGGAGGAATGAGATATGGCACGGTAGGTGGAATGCGATCTGGAAGTGGCGGTGGAATGAGATATGGCGGGGGAGGTGGAATGCGATCTGGAAGTGGCGGTGGAATGAGATATGGCGGGGGAGGCGGAATGCGATCTGGCGGTGGAGGAGGAATGAGATATGGCACGGTAGGTGGAATGCAATCTGGCACGGGATATAGAACGCGATCTAGTAGAGGAGGTAGAATGCGATCTGGCACGGGAGGTGGTATGCGATCTGGCACGAGAGGTGGAATGCGATCTGGAAGTGGCGGTGGAATTAGATATGGCGGGGGAGGTGGAATGCGATCTGGAAGTGGCGGTGGAATGAGATATGGCGGGGGAGGCGGAATGCGATCTGGCGGTGGAGGAGGAATGAGATATGGCACGGTAGGTGGAATGCGATCTGGAAGTGGCGTTGGAATGAGATATGGCGGGGGAGGTGGAATGCGATCTGGAAGTGGCGGTGGAATGAGATATGGTGGGGGAGGCGGAATGCGATCTGGCACGGGAGGAGGTATGCGATCTGGCACGGGAGGTGGAATGCGATCTGGAAGTGGCGGTGGAATGAGATATGGCGGGGGAGGTGGAATGCGATCTGGAAGTGGCGGTGGAATGAGATATGGCGGGGGAGGCGGAATGCGATCTGGCGGTGGAGGAGGAATGAGATATGGCACGGTAGGTGGAATGCGATCTGGAAGTGGCGGTGGAATGAGATATGGCACGGTAGGTGCAATGCAATCTGACACGGGATATGGAACGCGATCTGCTGAAGGAGGTGGATTGCGATGTTGCACGTGAGGAGGAATGCGATCTGGCACGGGAGGTGGAATGCGATGTGGTACGGAAGGTGGTATGCGAATGAGACGGGAGGTGGAATGCGATCTGGAACGGGAGGTGTAATGCGATCTGGAGCGGCATATGGCACGCGATCTGGTGCGGGAGGAGGAATGCGATCTGTCACGGAAGGTGAAATGCGATCTGGAATGGGAGGTGGAATGTGATATGTGACGGGAAGTAGAATGCATTCTGGCACGGGATATGGAACGCGATCTAGCAGAGGAGGTAGAATGAGATCTGGCACGGGAGGTAGAATGCGATCTAGCACGGGAGGTGAAGTGCCATCTGGCGCTGGAGGTGGAGTTCGATCTGGCACGGGATAAGGCACGCGATGTGGCACGGGATGAGCAATGCGAACTGCCAGAGGATATGCCACGCGATCTGGCACGGGATATGACACGCGATCTGGCAAGGGAGTTGGAATGCGATCTGGCAAGGGAGGTGGAATGCGATCTGGCACCGGAGGTGGAATAGGACCTGGCACGGGATCTGGCACGCGATCTGGCACTGGATACGGCACGCGATCTGTCACGGGAGGTGGAATGCGATCTGGCACGGGAGGTGGTGTGCCATCTGGCGCTGGAGGTGGAGTTCGATCTGGCACGGGGTAATGCACGCGATATGGCACGGGATGAGGAATGCGAACTGCCAGAGGATATGCCACGCGATCTGGCACGGGATATGACACGCGATTTGGCAAGGGAGTTGGAATGCGATCTGGCAAGGGAGGTGGAATGCGAACTGGCACCGGAGGTGGAATAGGACCTGGCACGGGATATGGCACGCGATCTGGCACTGGATACGGCACGCGATCTGGCACGGCAGGTGGAGTGCGATCTGGCACGGGAGGTGGAATTAGATCTAGCAGGGGAGGTGGATTGAGATTTGGCACGGGGTATGGCACGCGATATGGTACGGGAGGTGGAATGCAATCTGACACGAGAGGTGGAATGCGACCTCGCATGTAAGGTGGAATGCGGTCTAGTACGGGAGTTGGAATGCGATCTGGCACGGGATATGGAACGCGATCTGACACGGGAATTGGAATGCGATTTGGCTCTGGAAGAGGATTGCAATCTGGCAGGGGATGTGGAATGCGTTCTGGCACGCGAGGCGGAATGCGTTCTGGCACGGGATATGGTACGCGATCTGGCACTGGATACGGCACGCGATCTGGCTCGGGAGGTGGAATGCGATCTGGCACGGGAAGTGGAATGCGATCTGGCGCGGGATGTGGCATTCGATGTGGCACGGGATATGGCACGCGATCTGGCACGGGAGGTAGTATATGATCTAGCACGGGAGGTGGAGTGCCATCTGGCGCTGGAGCTGGAATTCGATCTGGCACGGGATAAGGCACGCGATATGGAACGGGATGAGGAATGCGAACTGGCAGGGGATATGGAACGCGATCTGGCACGGGATATGACACGCGATCTGGCATGGGAGTTGGAATGCGTTCTGGCAAGGGAGGTGGAATGCGATCTGGCACCGGAGGTGGAATACGATCTGGCACGGGATATGGCACGCGATCTGGCACTGCATACGGCACGCGATCTGGCACGGGAGGTGGAATGCGATCTGGCACGGGAAATGGAACGCGATCTAGCAGAGGAGGTAGAATGCGATCTAGCACATGAGGTGAAGTGCCATCTGGCGCTGGAGGTGGAGTTCGATCTGGCACGGGATAAGGCACGCGATATGGCACGGGATGAGCAATGCGAACTGCCAGAGGATATGCCACGCGATCTGGCACGGGATATGACACGCGATCTGGCAAGGGAGTTGGAATGCGATCTGGCAAGGGAGGTGGAATGCGATCTGGCACCGAAGGTGGAATAGGACCTGGCACGGGATCTGGCACGCGATCTGGCACTGGATACGGCACGCGATCTGTCACGGGAGGTGGAATGCGATCTGGCACGGGAGGTGGTGTGCCATCTGGCGCTGGAGGTGGATTTCGATCTGGCACGGGGTAATGCACGCGATATGGCACGGGATGAGGAATGCGAACTGCCAGAGGATATGCCACGCGATCTGGCACGGGATATGACACGCGATTTGGCAAGGGAGTTGGAATGCGTTCTGGCAAGGGAGGTGGAATGCGAACTGGCACCGGAGGTGGAATAGGACCTGGCACGGGATATGGCACGCGATCTGGCACTGGATACGGCACGCGATCTGGCACGGGAGGTGGAGTGCGATCTGGCACGGGAGGTGGAATTAGATCTAGCAGGGGAGGTGGATTGAGATTTGGCACGGGGTATTGCACGCGATATGGTACGGGAGGTGGAATGCAATCTGACCCGAGAGGTGGAATGCGACCTAGCATGTAAGGTGGAATGCGGTCTAGTACGGGAGTTGGAATGCGATCTGGCACGGGATATGGAACGCGATCTGACACGGGAATTGGAATGCGATTTGGCTCTGGAAGAGGATTGCAATCTGGCAGGGGATGTGGAATGCGTTCTGGCACGCGAGGCGGAATGCGTTCTGGCACGGGATATGGTACGCGATCTGGCACTGGATACGGCACGCGATCTGGCTCGGGAGGTGGAATGCGATCTGGCACGGGAAGTGGAATGCGATCTGGCGCGGGATGTGGCATTCGATGTGGCACGGGATATGGCACGCGATCTGGCACGGGAGGTAGTATATGATCTAGCACGGGAGGTGGAGTGCCATCTGGCGCTGGAGCTGGAATTCGATCTGGCACGGGATAAGGCACGCGATATGGAACGGGATGAGGAATGCGAACTGGCAGGGGATATGGAACGCGATCTGGCACGGGATATGACACGCGATCTGGCATGGGAGTTGGAATGCGTTCTGGCAAGGGAGGTGGAATGCGATCTGGCACCGGAGGTGGAATACGATCTGGCACGGGATATGGCACGCGATCTGGCACTGCATACGGCACGCGATCTGGCACGGGAGGTGGAATGCGATCTGGCACGGGAAATGGAACGCGATCTAGCAGAGGAGGTAGAATGCCATCTGGCACGGGAAGTGGAATGCGTTCTGGCACGGGAGGCGGAATAGCGTTCTGGCACGGGATACGGCATGCGATCTGGCACTGGATACGGCACGCGATCTGGCACGGGAGGTGGAATTCGATCTGGGACGGGATATGACACGCGATCTGCTAAAGGAGGTGGATTGCGATGCGGCACGTGAGGTGGAATGCGATCTGGCACGGGAGGTGGAATGCGATCTGGAAGTGGCGGTGGAATGACATATGGCGGGGGAGGTGGAATGCGATCTGGAAGTGGCGGTGGAATGAGATATGGCGGGGGAGGCGGAATGCGATCTGGCGGTGGAGGAGGAATGAGATATCGCACGGTAGGTGGAATGCAATCTGGCACGGGATATATAACGCGATTTAGTGGAGGAGGTAGAATGCGATCTGGCACGGGAGGTGCTATGCGATTTGGCACGGGAGGTGGAATGCGATCTGGAAGTGGCGGTGGAATGAGATATGGCGGGGGAGGTGGAATGCGATCTGGAAGTGGCGGTGGAATGAGATATGGCGGGGGAGGCGGAATGCGATCTGGCGGTGGAGGAGGAATGAGATATGGCACGGTAGGTGGAATGCGATCTGGAAGTGGCGGTGGAATGAGATATGGCGGGGGAGGTGGAATGCGATCTGGAAGTGGCGGTGGAATGAGATATGGCGGGGGAGGCGGAATGCGATCTGGCACGGGAGGAGGTATGCGATCTGGCACGGGAGGTGGAATGCGATCTGGAAGTGGCGGTGGAATGAGATATGGCGGGGGAGGCGGAATGCGATCTGGCGGTGGAGGAGGAATGAGATATGGCACGGTAGGTGGAATGCGATCTGGAAGTGGCGGT
This sequence comes from Periplaneta americana, assembly GCF_040183065.1. Lineage (NCBI taxonomy): Eukaryota > Metazoa > Arthropoda > Insecta > Blattodea > Blattidae > Periplaneta > Periplaneta americana. Next base: position 4,679,842 of record NC_091128.1, read on the forward strand.
GGAATGAGATATGGCGGGGGAGGTGGAATGCGATCTGGAAGTGGCGGTGGAATGAGATATGGCGGGGGAGGCGGAATGCGATCTGGCGGTGGAGGAGGAATGAGATATGGCACGGTAGGTGGAATGCGATCTGGAAGTGGCGGTGGAATGAGATATGGCGGGGGAGGTGGAATGCGATCTGGAAGTGGCGGTGGAATGAGATATGGCGGGAGAGGCGGAATGCGATCTGGCGGTGGAGGAGGAATGAGATATGGCACGGTAGGTGGAATGCAATCTGGCACGGGATATAGAACGCGATCTAGTAGAGGAGGTAGAATGCGATCTGGCACGGGAGGTGGTATGCGATCTGGCACGGGAGGTGGAATGCGATCTGGAAGTGGCGGTGGAATGAGATATGGCGGGGGAGGTGGAATGCGATCTGGAAGTGGCGGTGGAATGAGATATGGCGGGGGAGGCGGAATGCGATCTGGCGGTGGAGGAGGAATGAGATATGGCACGGTAGGTGGAATGCGATCTGGAAGTGGCGGTGGAATGAGATATGGCGGGGGAGGTGGAATGCGATCTGGAAGTGGCGGTGGAATGAGATATGGTGGGGGAGGCGGAATGCGATCTGGCACGGGAGGAGGTATGCGATCTGGCACGGGAGGTGGAATGCGATCTGGAAGTGGCGGTGGAATGAGATATGGCGGGGGAGGTGGAATGCGATCTGGAAGTGGCGGTGGAATGAGATATGGCGGGGGAGGCGGAATGCGATCTGGCGGTGGAGGAGGAATGAGATATGGCACGGTAGGTGGAATGCGATCTGGAAGTGGCGGTGGAATGAGATATGGCACGGTAGGTGCAATGCAATCTGGCACGGGATATGGAACGCGATCTGCTGAAGGAGGTGGATTGCGATGTTGCACGTGAGGAGGAATGCGATCTGGCACGGGAGGTGGAATGCGATGTGGTACGAAAGGTGGTATGCGAATGAGACGGGAGGTGGAATGCGATCTGGAACGGGAGGTGTAATGCGATCTGGAGCGGCATATGGCACGCGATCTGGTGCGGGAGGAGGAATGCGATCTGTCACGGAAGGTGAAATGCGATCTGGTATGGGAGGTGGAATGTGATATGTGACGGGAAGTAGAATGCATTCTGGCACGGGATATGGAACGCGATCTAGCAGAGGAGGTAGAATGAGATCTGGCACGGGAGGTAGAATGCGATCTAGCACGGGAGGTGAAGTGCCATCTGGCGCTGGAGGTGGAGTTCGATCTGGCACGAGATAAGGCACGCGATATGGCACGGGATGAGCAATGCGAACTGCCAGAGGATATGCCACGCGATCTGGCACGGGATATGACACGCGATCTGGCAAGGGAGTTGGAATGCGATCTGGCAAGGGAGGTGGAATGCGATCTGGCACCGGAGGTGGAATAGGACCTGGCACGGGATCTGGCACGCGATCTGGCACTGGATACGGCACGCGATCTGTCACGGGAGGTGGAATGCGATCTGGCACGGGAGGTGGTGTGCCATCTGGCGCTGGAGGTGGAGTTCGATCTGGCACGGGGTAATGCACGCGATATGGCACGGGATGAGGAATGCGAACTGCCAGAGGATATGCCACGCGATCTGGCACGGGATATGACACGCGATTTGGCAAGGGAGTTGGAATGCGATCTGGCAAGGGAGGTGGAATGCGAACTGGCACCGGAGGTGGAATAGGACCTGGCACGGGATATGGCACGCGATCTGGCACTGGATACGGCACGCGATCTGGCACGGGAGGTGGAGTGCGATCTGGCACGGGAGGTGGAATTAGATCTAGCAGGGGAGGTGGATTGAGATTTGGCACGGGGTATGGCACGCGATATGGTACGGGAGGTGGAATGCAATCTGACACGAGAGGTGGAATGCGACCTCGCATGTAAGGTGGAATGCGGTCTAGTACGGGAGTTGGAATGCGATCTGGCACGGGATATGGAACGCGATCTGACACGGGAATTGGAATGCGATTTGGCTCTGGAAGAGGATTGCAATCTGGCAGGGGATGTGGAATGCGTTCTGGCACGCGAGGCGGAATGCGTTCTGGCACGGGATATGGTACGCGATCTGGCACTGGATACGGCACGCGATCTGGCTCGGGAGGTGGAATGCGATCTGGCACGGGAAGTGGAATGCGATCCGGCGCGGGATGTGGCATTCGATGTGGCACGGGATATGGCACGCGATCTGGCACGGGAGGTAGTATATGATCTAGCACGGGAGGTGGAGTGCCATCTGGCGCTGGAGCTGGAATTCGATCTGGCACGGGATAAGGCACGCGATATGGAACGGGATGAGGAATGCGAACTGGCAGGGGATATGGAACGCGATCTGGCACGGGATATGACACGCGATCTGGCATGGGAGTTGGAATGCGTTCTGGCAAGGGTGGTGGAATGCGATCTGGCACCGGAGGTGGAATACGATCTGGCACGGGATATGGCACGCGATCTGGCACTGCATACGGCACGCGATCTGGCACGGGAGGTGGAATGCGATCTGGCACGGGAAATGGAACGCGATCTAGCAGAGGAGGTAGAATGCCATCTGGCACGGGAAGTGGAATGCGTTCTGGCACGGGAGGCGGAATAGCGTTCTGGCACGGGATACGGCATGCGATCTGGCACTGGATACGGCACGCGATCTGGCACGGGAGGTGGAATTCGATCTGGGACGGGATATGACACGCGATCTGCTAAAGGAGGTGGATTGCGATGCGGCACGTGAGGTGGAATGCGATCTGGCACGGGAGGTGGAATGCGATCTGGAAGTGGCGGTGGAATGAGATATGGCGGGGGAGGTGGAATGCGATCTGGAAGTGGCGGTGGAATGAGATATGGCGGGGGAGGCGGAATGCGATCTGGCGGTGGAGGAGGAATGAGATATGGCACGGTAGGTGGAATGCAATCTGGCACGGGATATATAACGCGATTTAGTAGAGGAGGTAGAATGCGATCTGGCACGGGAGGTGGTATGCGATCTGGCACGGGAGGTGGAATGCGATCTGGAAGTGGCGGTGGAATGAGATATGGCGGGGGAGGTGGAAAGCGATCTGGAAGTGGCGGTGGAAAGAGATATGGCGGGGGAGGCGGAATGCGATCTGGCGGTGGAGGAGGAATGAGATATGGCACGGTAGGTGGAATGCGATCTGGAAGTGGCGGTGGAATGAGATATGGCGGGGGAGGTGGAATGCGATCTGGAAGTGGCGGTGGAATGAGATATGGCGGGGGAGGTGGAATGCGATCTGGAAGTGGCGGTGGAATGAGATATGGCGGGGGAGGCGGAATGCGATCTGGCGGTGGAGGAGGAATGAGATATGGCACGGTAGGTGGAATGCGATCTGGAAGTGGCGGTGGAATGAGATATGGCGGGGGAGGTGGAATGCGATCTGGAAGTGGCGGTGGAATGAGATATGGCGGGGGAGGCGGAATGCGATCTGGCGGTGGAGGAGGAATGAGATATGGCACGGTAGGTGGAATGCGATCTGGAAGTGGCGGTGGAATGAGATATGGCGGGGGAGGCGGAATGCGATCTGGCGGTGGAGGAGGAATGAGATATGGCACGGTAGGTGGAATGCGATCTGGAAGTGGCGGTGGAATGAGATATGGCGGGGGAGGTGGAATGCGATCTGGAAGTGGCGGTGGAATGAGGTATGGTGGGGGAGGCGGAATGCGATCTGGCACGGGAGGAGGTATGCGATCTGGCACGGGAGGTGGAATGCGATCTGGAAGTGGCGGTGGAATGAGATATGGCGGGGGAGGTGGAATGCGATCTGGAAGTGGCGGTGGAATGAGATATGGCGGGGGAGGCGGAATGCGATCTGGCGGTGGAGGAGGAATGAGATATGGCACGGTAGGTGGAATGCGATCTGGAAGTGGCGGTGGAATGAGATATGGCGGGGGAGGCGGAATGCGATCTGGCGGTGGAGGAGGAATGAGATATGGCACGGTAGGTGGAATGCAATCTGGCACGGGATATAGAACGCGATCTAGTAGAGGAGGTAGAATGCGATCTGGCACGGGAGGTGGTATGCGATCTGGCACGGGAGGTGGAATGCGATCTGGAAGTGGCGGTGGAATGAGATATGGCGGGGGAGGTGGAATGCGATCTGGAAGTGGCGGTGGAATGAGATATGGCGGGGGAGGCGGAATGCGATCTGGCGGTGGAGGAGGAATGAGATATGGCACGGTAGGTGGAATGCGATCTGGAAGTGGCGGTGGAATGAGATATGGCGGGGGAGGTGGAATGCGATCTGGAAGTGGCGGTGGAATGAGATATGGTGGGGGAGGCGGAATGCGATCTGGCACGGGAGGAGGTATGCGATCTGGCACGGGAGGTGGAATGCGATCTGGAAGTGGCGGTGGAATTAGATATGGCGGGGGAGGTGGAATGCGATCTGGAAGTGGCGGTGGAATGAGATATGGCGGGGGAGGCGGAATGCGATCTGGCGGTGGAGGAGGAATGAGATATGGCACGGTAGGTGGAATGCGATCTGGAAGTGGCGGTGGAATGAGATATGGCACGGTAGGTGCAATGCAATCTGGCACGGGATATGGAACGCGATCTGCTGAAGGAGGTGGATTGCGATGTTGCACGTGAGGAGGAATGCGATCTGGCACGGGAGGTGGAATGCGATGTGGTACGGAAGGTGGTATGCGAATGAGACGGGAGGTGGAATGCGATCTGGAACGGGAGGTGTAATGCGATCTGGAGCGGCATATGGCACGCGATCTGGTGCGGGAGGAGGAATGCGATCTGTCACGGAAGGTGAAATGCGATCTGGTATGGGAGGTGAAATGTGATATGTGACGGGAAGTAGAATGCATTCTGGCACGGGATATGGAACGCGATCTAGCAGAGGAGGTAGAATGAGATCTGGCACGGGAGGTAGAATGCGATCTAGCACGGGAGGTGAAGTGCCATCTGGCGCTGGAGGTGGAGTTCGATCTGGCACGGGATAAGGCACGCGATATGGCACGGGATGAGCAATGCGAACTGCCAGAGGATATGCCACGCGATCTGGCACGGGATATGACACGCGATCTGGCAAGGGAGTTGGAATGCGATCTGGCAAGGGAGGTGGAATGCGATCTGGCACCGGAGGTGGAATAGGACCTGGCACGGGATCTGGCACGCGATCTGGCACTGGATACGGCACGCGATCTGTCACGGGAGGTGGAATGCGATCTGGCACGGGAGGTGGTGTGCCATCTGGCGCTGGAGGTGGAGTTCGATCTGGCACGGGGTAATGCACGCGATATGGCACGGGATGAGGAATGCGAACTGCCAGAGGATATGCCACGCGATCTGGCACGGGATATGACACGCGATTTGGCAAGGGAGTTGGAATGCGATCTGGCAAGGGAGGTGGAATGCGAACTGGCACCGGAGGTGGAATAGGACCTGGCACGGGATATGGCACGCGATCTGGCACTGGATACGGCACGCGATCTGGCACGGGGGGTGGAGTGCGATCTGGCACGGGAGGTGGAATTAGATCTAGCAGGGGAGTTGGATTGAGATTTGGCACGGGGTATGGCACGCGATATGGTACGGGAGGTGGAATGCAATCTGACTCGAGAGGTGGAATGCGACCTCGCATGTAAGGTGGAATGCGGTCTAGTACGGGAGTTGGAATGCGATCTGGCACGGGATATGGAACGCGATCTGACACGGGAATTGGAATGCGATTTGGCTCTGGAAGAGGATTGCAATCTGGCAGGAGATGTGGAATGCGTTCTGGCACGCGAGGCGGAATGCGTTCTGGCACGGGATATGGTACGCGATCTGGCACTGGATACGGCACGCGATCTGGCTCGGGAGGTGGAATGCGATCTGGCACGGGAAGTGGAATGCGATCTGGCGCGGGATGTGGCATTCGATGTGGCACGGGATATGGCACGCGATCTGGCATGTAAGGTAGTATATGATCTAGCACGGGAGGTGGAGTGCCATCTGGCGCTGGAGCTGGAATTCGATCTGGCACGGGATAAGGCACGCGATATGGAACGGGATGAGGAATGCGAACTGGCAGGGGATATGGAACGCGATCTGGCACGGGATATGACACGCGATCTGGCATGGGAGTTGGAATGCGTTCTGGCAAGGGAGGTGGAATGCGATCTGGCACCGGAGGTGGAATACGATCTGGCACGGGATATGGCACGCGATCTGGCACTGCATACGGCACGCGATCTGGCACGGGAGGTGGAATGCGATCTGGCACGGGAAATGGAACGCGATCTAGCAGAGGAGGTAGAATGCGATCTAGCACGGGAAGTGAAGTGCCATCTGGCGCTGGAGGTGGAGTTCGATCTGGCACGGGATAAGGCACGCGATATGGCACGGGATGAGCAATGCGAACTGCCAGAGGATATGCCACGCGATCTGGCACGGGATATGACACGCGATCTGGCAAGGGAGTTGGAATGCGATCTGGCAAGGGAGGTGGAATGCGATCTGGCACCGGAGGTGGAATAGGACCTGGCACGGGATCTGGCACGCGATCTGGCACTGGATACGGCACGCGATCTGTCACGGGAGGTGGAATGCGATCTGGCACGGGAGGTGGTGTGCCATCTGGCGCTGGAGGTGGAGTTCGATCTGGCACGGGGTAATGCACGCGATATGGCACGGGATGAGGAATGCGAACTGCCAGAGGATATGCCACGCGATCTGGCACGGGATATGACACGCGATTTGGCAAGGGAGTTGGAATGCGATCTGGCAAGGGAGGTGGAATGCGAACTGGCACCGGAGGTGGAATAGGACCTGGCACGGGATATGGCACGCGATCTGGCACTGGATACGGCACGCGATCTGGCACGGGAGGTGGAGTGCGATCTGGCACGGGAGGTGGAATTAGATCTAGCAGGGGAGGTGGATTGAGATTTGGCACGGGGTATGGCACGCGATATGGTACGGGAGGTGGAATGCAATCTGACACGAGAGGTGGAATGCGACCTCGCATGTAAGGTGGAATGCGGTCTAGTACGGGAGTTGGAATGCGATCTGGCACGGGATATGGAACGCGATCTGACACGGGAATTGGAATGCGATTTGGCTCTGGAAGAGGATTGCAATCTGGCAGGGAATGTGGAATGCGTTCTGGCACGCGAGGCGGAATGCGTTCTGGCACGGGATATGGTACGCGATCTGGCACTGGATACGGCACGCGATCTGGCTCGGGAGGTGGAATGCGATCTGGCACGGGAAGTGGAATGCGATCTGGCGCGGGATGTGGCATTCGATGTGGCACGGGATATGGCACGCGATCTGGCACGGGAGGTAGTATATGATCTAGCACGGGAGGTGGAGTGCCATCTGGCGCTGGAGCTGGAATTCGATCTGGCACGGGATAAGGCACGCGATATGGAACGGGATGAGGAATGCGAACTGGCAGGGGATATGGAACGCGATCTGGCACGGGATATGACACGCGATCTGGCATGGGAGTTGGAATGCGTTCTGGCAAGGGAGGTGGAATGCGATCTGGCACCGGAGGTGGAATACGATCTGGCACGGGATATGGCACGCGATCTGGCACTGCATACGGCACGCGATCTGGCACGGGAGGTGGAATGCGATCTGGCACGGGAAATGGAACGCGATCTAGCAGAGGAGGTAGAATGCCATCTGGCACGGGAAGTGGAATGCGTTCTGGCACGGGAGGCGGAATAGCGTTCTGGCACGGGATACGGCATGCGATCTGGCACT
>NC_091128.1:4692587-4700087 GCF_040183065.1 Periplaneta americana
GACACGCGATCTGGCATGGGAGTTGGAATGCGTTCTGGCAAGGGAGGTGGAATGCGATCTGGCACCGGAGGTGGAATACGATCTGGCACGGGATATGGCACGCGATCTGGCACTGCATACGGCACGCGATCTGGCACGGGAGGTGGAATGCGATCTGGCACGGGAAATGGAACGCGATCTAGCAGAGGAGGTAGAATGCCATCTGGCACGGGAAGTGGAATGCGTTCTGGCACGGGAGGCGGAATAGCGTTCTGGCACGGGATACGGCATGCGATCTGGCACTGGATACGGCACGCGATCTGGCACGGGAGGTGGAATTCGATCTGGGACGGGATATGACACGCGATCTGCTAAAGGAGGTGGATTGCGATGCGGCACGTGAGGTGGAATGCGATCTGGCACGGGAGGTGGAATGCGATCTGGAAGTGGCGGTGGAATGAGATATGGCGGGGGAGGTGGAATGCGATCTGGAAGTGGCGGTGGAATGAGATATGGCGGGGGAGGCGGAATGCGATCTGGCGGTGGAGGAGGAATGAGATATGGCACGGTAGGTGGAATGCAATCTGGCACGGGATATATAACGCGATTTAGTAGAGGAGGTAGAATGCGATCTGGCACGGGAGGTGGTATGCGATCTGGCACGGGAGGTGGAATGCGTTCTGGAAGTGGCAGTGGAATGAGATATGGCGGGGGAGGTGGAAAGCGATCTGGAAGTGGCGGTGGAATGAGATATGGCGGGGGAGGCGGAATGCGATCTGGCGGTGGAGGAGGAATGAGATATGGCACGGTAGGTGGAATGCGATCTGGAAGTGGCGGTGGAATGAGATATGGCGGGGGAGGTGGAATGCGATCTGGAAGTGGCGGTGGAATGAGATATGGCGGGGGAGGCGGAATGCGATCTGGCACGGGAGGAGGTATGCGATCTGGCACGGGAGGTGGAATGCGATCTGGAAGTGGCGGTGGAATGAGATATGGCGGGGGAGGTGGAATGCGATCTGGAAGTGGCGGTGGAATGAGATATGGCGGGGGAGGCGGAATGCGATCTGGCGGTGGAGGAGGAATGAGATATGGCACGGTAGGTGGAATGCGATCTGGAAGTGGCGGTGGAATGAGATATGGCGGGGGAGGTGGAATGCGATCTGGAAGTGGCGGTGGAATGAGATATGGCGGGGGAGGCGGAATGCGATCTGGCGGTGGAGGAGGAATGAGATATGGCACGGTAGGTGGAATGCGATCTGGAAGTGGCGGTGGAATGAGATATGGCGGGGGAGGTGGAATGCGATCTGGAAGTGGCGGTGGAATGAGATATGGCGGGGGAGGCGGAATGCGATCTGGCGGTGGAGGAGGAATGAGATATGGCACGGTAGGTGGAATGCAATCTGGCACGGGATATAGAACGCGATCTAGTAGAGGAGGTAGAATGCGATCTGGCACGGGAGGTGGTATGCGATCTGGCACGGGAGGTGGAATGCGATCTGGAAGTGGCGGTGGAATGAGATATGGCGGGGGAGGTGGAATGCGATCTGGAAGTGGCGGTGGAATGAGATATGGCGGGGGAGGCGGAATGCGATCTGGCGGTGGAGGAGGAATGAGATATGGCACGGTAGGTGGAATGCGATCTGGAAGTGGCGGTGGAATGAGATATGGCGGGGGAGGTGGAATGCGATCTGGAAGTGGCGGTGGAATGAGATATGGTGGGGGAGGCGGAATGCGATCTGGCACGGGAGGAGGTATGCGATCTGGCACGGGAGGTGGAATGCGATCTGGAAGTGGCGGTGGAATTAGATATGGCGGGGGAGGTGGAATGCGATCTGGAAGTGGCGGTGGAATGAGATATGGCGGGGGAGGCGGAATGCGATCTGGCGGTGGAGGAGGAATGAGATATGGCACGGTAGGTGGAATGCGATCTGGAAGTGGCGGTGGAATGAGATATGGCACGGTAGGTGCAATGCAATCTGGCACGGGATATGGAACGCGATCTGCTGAAGGAGGTGGATTGCGATGTTGCACGTGAGGAGGAATGCGATCTGGCACGGGAGGTGGAATGCGATGTGGTACGGAAGGTGGTATGCGAATGAGACGGGAGGTGGAATACGATCTGGAACGGGAGGTGTAATGCGATCTGGAGCGGCATATGGCACGCGATCTGGTGCGGGAGGAGGAATGCGATCTGTCACGGAAGGTGAAATGCGATCTGGTATGGGAGGTGGAATGTGATATGTGACGGGAAGTAGAATGCATTCTGGCACGGGATATGGAACGCGATCTAGCAGAGGAGGTAGAATGAGATCTGGCACGGGAGGTAGAATGCGATCTAGCACGGGAGGTGAAGTGCCATCTGGCGCTGGAGGTGGAGTTCGATCTGGCACGGGATAAGGCACGCGATATGGCACGGGATGAGCAATGCGAACTGCCAGAGGATATGCCACGCGATCTGGCACGGGATATGACACGCGATCTGGCAAGGGAGTTGGAATGCGATCTGGCAAGGGAGGTGGAATGCGATCTGGCACCGGAGGTGGAATAGGACCTGGCACGGGATCTGGCACGCGATCTGGCACTGGATACGGCACGCGATCTGTCACGGGAGGTGGAATGCGATCTGGCACGGGAGGTGGTGTGCCATCTGGCGCTGGAGGTGGAGTTCGATCTGGCACGGGGTAATGCACGCGATATGGCACGGGATGAGGAATGCGAACTGCCAGAGGATATGCCACGCGATCTGGCACGGGATATGACACGCGATTTGGCAAGGGAGTTGGAATGCGATCTGGCAAGGGAGGTGGAATGCGAACTGGCACCGGAGGTGGAATAGGACCTGGCACGGGATATGGCACGCGATCTGGCACTGGATACGGCACGCGATCTGGCACGGGGGGTGGAGTGCGATCTGGCACGGGAGGTGGAATTAGATCTAGCAGGGGAGGTGGATTGAGATTTGGCACGGGGTATGGCACGCGATATGGTACGGGAGGTGGAATGCAATCTGACTCGAGAGGTGGAATGCGACCTCGCATGTAAGGTGGAATGCGGTCTAGTACGGGAGTTGGAATGCGATCTGGCACGGGATATGGAACGCGATCTGACACGGGAATTGGAATGCGATTTGGCTCTGGAAGAGGATTGCAATCTGGCAGGAGATGTGGAATGCGTTCTGGCACGCGAGGCGGAATGCGTTCTGGCACGGGATATGGTACGCGATCTGGCACTGGATACGGCACGCGATCTGGCTCTGGAGGTGGAATGCGATCTGGCACGGGAAGTGGAATGCGATCTGGCGCGGGATGTGGCATTCGATGTGGCACGGGATATGGCACGCGATCTGGCACGGGAGGTAGTATATGATCTAGCACGGGAGGTGGAGTGCCATCTGGCGCTGGAGCTGGAATTCGATCTGGCACGGGATAAGGCACGCGATATGGAACGGGATGAGGAATGCGAACTGGCAGGGGATATGGAACGCGATCTGGCACGGGATATGACACGCGATCTGGCATGGGAGTTGGAATGCGTTCTGGCAAGGGAGGTGGAATGCGATCTGGCACCGGAGGTGGAATACGATCTGGCACGGGATATGGCACGCGATCTGGCACTGCATACGGCACGCGATCTGGCACGGGAGGTGGAATGCGATCTGGCACGGGAAATGGAACGCGATCTAGCAGAGGAGGTAGAATGCGATCTAGCACGGGAAGTGAAGTGCCATCTGGCGCTGGAGGTGGAGTTCGATCTGGCACGGGATAAGGCACGCGATATGGCACGGGATGAGCAATGCGAACTGCCAGAGGATATGCCACGCGATCTGGCACGGGATATGACACGCGATCTGGCAAGGGAGTTGGAATGCGATCTGGCAAGGGAGGTGGAATGCGATCTGGCACCGGAGGTGGAATAGGACCTGGCACGGGATCTGGCACGCGATCTGGCACTGGATACGGCACGCGATCTGTCACGGGAGGTGGAATGCGATCTGGCACGGGAGGTGGTGTGCCATCTGGCGCTGGAGGTGGAGTTCGATCTGGCACGGGGTAATGCACGCGATATGGCACGGGATGAGGAATGCGAACTGCCAGAGGATATGCCACGCGATCTGGCACGGGATATGACACGCGATTTGGCAAGGGAGTTGGAATGCGATCTGGCAAGGGAGGTGGAATGCGAACTGGCACCGGAGGTGGAATAGGACCTGGCACGGGATATGGCACGCGATCTGGCACTGGATACGGCACGCGATCTGGCACGGGAGGTGGAGTGCGATCTGGCACGGGAGGTGGAATTAGATCTAGCAGGGGAGGTGCATTGAGATTTGGCACGGGGTATTGCACGCGATATGGTGCGGGAGGTGGAATGCAATCTGACACGAGAGGTGGAATGCGACCTCGCATGTAAGGTGGAATGCGACCTCGCATGTAAGGTGGAATGCGGTCTAGTACGGGAGTTGGAATGCGATCTGGCACGGGATATGGAACGCGATCTGACACGGGAATTGGAATGCGATTTGGCTCTGGAAGAGGATTGCAATCTGGCAGGGGATGTGGAATGCGTTCTGGCACGCGAGGCGGAATGCGTTCTGGCACGGGATATGGTACGCGATCTGGCACTGGATACGGCACGCGATCTGGCTCGGGAGGTGGAATGCGATCTGGCACGGGAAGTGGAATGCGATCTGGCGCGGGATGTGGCATTCGATGTGGCACGGGATATGGCACGCGATCTGGCACGGGAGGTAGTATATGATCTAGCACGGGAGGTGGAGTGCCATCTGGCGCTGGAGCTGGAATTCGATCTGGCACGGGATAAGGCACGCGATATGGAACGGGATGAGGAATGCGAACTGGCAGGGGATATGGAACGCGATCTGGCACGGGATATGACACGCGATCTGGCATGGGAGTTGGAATGCGTTCTGGCAAGGGAGGTGGAATGCGATCTGGCACCGGAGGTGGAATACGATCTGGCACGGGATATGGCACGCGATCTGGCACTGCATACGGCACGCGATCTGGCACGGGAGGTGGAATGCGATCTGGCACGGGAAATGGAACGCGATCTAGCAGAGGAGGTAGAATGCCATCTGGCACGGGAAGTGGAATGCGTTCTGGCACGGGAGGCGGAATAGCGTTCTGGCACGGGATACGGCATGCGATCTGGCACTGGATACGGCACGCGATCTGGCACGGGAGGTGGAATTCGATCTGGGACGGGATATGACACGCGATCTGCTAAAGGAGGTGGATTGCGATGCGGCACGTGAGGTGGAATGCGATCTGGCACGGGAGGTGGAATGCGATCTGGAAGTGGCGGTGGAATGAGATATGGCGGGGGAGGTGGAATGCGATCTGGAAGTGGCGGTGGAATGAGATATGGCGGGGGAGGCGGAATGCGATCTGGCGGTGGAGGAGGAATGAGATATGGCACGGTAGGTGGAATGCAATCTGGCACGGGATATATAACGCGATTTAGTAGAGGAGGTAGAATGCGATCTGGCACGGGAGGTGGTATGCGATCTGGCACGAAAGGTGGAATGCGATCTGGAAGTGGCGGTGGAATGAGATATGGCGGGGGAGGTGGAATGCGATCTGGAAGTGGCGGTGGAATGAGATATGGCGGGGGAGGCGGAATGCGATCTGGCGGTGGAGGAGGAATGAGATATGGCACGGTAGGTGGAATGCGATCTGGAAGTGGCGGTGGAATGAGATATGGCGGGGTAGGTGGAATGCGATCTGGAAGTGGCGGTGGAATGAGATATGGCGGGGGAGGCGGAATGCGATCTGGCACGGGAGGAGGTATGCGATCTGGCACGGGAGGTGGAATGCGATCTGGAAGTGGCGGTGGAATGAGATATGGCGGGGGAGGTGGAATGCGATCTGGAAGTGGCGGTGGAATGAGATATGGCGGGGGAGGCGGAATGCGATCTGGCGGTGGAGGAGGAATGAGATATGGCACGGTAGGTGGAATGCGATCTGGAAGTGGCGGTGGAATGAGATATGGCGGGGGAGGTGGAATGCGATCTGGAAGTGGCGGTGGAATGAGATATGGCGGGGGAGGCGGAATGCGATCTGGCGGTGGAGGAGGAATGAGATATGGCACGGTAGGTGGAATGCGATCTGGAAGTGGCGGTGGAATGAGATATGGCGGGGGAGGTGGAATGCGATCTGGAAGTGGCGGTGGAATGAGATATGGCGGGGGAGGCGGAATGCGATCTGGCGGTGGAGGAGGAATGAGATATGGCACGGTAGGTGGAATGCAATCTGGCACGGGATATAGAACGCGATCTAGTAGAGGAGGTAGAATGCGATCTGGCACGGGAGGTGGTATGCGATCTGGCACGAGAGGTGGAATGCGATCTGGAAGTGGCGGTGGAATTAGATATGGCGGGGGAGGTGGAATGCGATCTGGAAGTGGCGGTGGAATGAGATATGGCGGGGGAGGCGGAATGCGATCTGGCGGTGGAGGAGGAATGAGATATGGCACGGTAGGTGGAATGCGATCTGGAAGTGGCGTTGGAATGAGATATGGCGGGGGAGGTGGAATGCGATCTGGAAGTGGCGGTGGAATGAGATATGGTGGGGGAGGCGGAATGCGATCTGGCACGGGAGGAGGTATGCGATCTGGCACGGGAGGTGGAATGCGATCTGGAAGTGGCGGTGGAATGAGATATGGCGGGGGAGGTGGAATGCGATCTGGAAGTGGCGGTGGAATGAGATATGGCGGGGGAGGCGGAATGCGATCTGGCGGTGGAGGAGGAATGAGATATGGCACGGTAGGTGGAATGCGATCTGGAAGTGGCGGTGGAATGAGATATGGCACGGTAGGTGCAATGCAATCTGACACGGGATATGGAACGCGATCTGCTGAAGGAGGTGGATTGCGATGTTGCACGTGAGGAGGAATGCGATCTGGCACGGGAGGTGGAATGCGATGTGGTACGGAAGGTGGTATGCGAATGAGACGGGAGGTGGAATGCGATCTGGAACGGGAGGTGTAATGCGATCTGGAGCGGCATATGGCACGCGATCTGGTGCGGGAGGAGGAATGCGATCTGTCACGGAAGGTGAAATGCGATCTGGAATGGGAGGTGGAATGTGATATGTGACGGGAAGTAGAATGCATTCTGGCACGGGATATGGAACGCGATCTAGCAGAGGAGGTAGAATGAGATCTGGCACGGGAGGTAGAATGCGATCTAGCACGGGAGGTGAAGTGCCATCTGGCGCTGGAGGTGGAGTTCGATCTGGCACGGGATAAGGCACGCGATGTGGCACGGGATGAGCAATGCGAACTGCCAGAGGATATGCCACGCGATCTGGCACGGGATATGACACGCGATCTGGCAAGGGAGTTGGAATGCGATCTGGCAAGGGAGGTGGAATGCGATCTGGCACCGGAGGTGGAATAGGACCTGGCACGGGATCTGGCACGCGATCTGGCACTGGATACGGCACGCGATCTGTCACGGGAGGTGGAATGCGATCTGGCACGGGAGGTGGTGTGCCATCT
>NC_091128.1:4705087-4735087 GCF_040183065.1 Periplaneta americana
CGATATGGCACGGGATGAGCAATGCGAACTGCCAGAGGATATGCCACGCGATCTGGCACGGGATATGACACGCGATCTGGCAAGGGAGTTGGAATGCGATCTGGCAAGGGAGGTGGAATGCGATCTGGCACCGGAGGTGGAATAGGACCTGGCACGGGATCTGGCACGCGATCTGGCACTGGATACGGCACGCGATCTGTCACGGGAGGTGGAATGCGATCTGGCACGGGAGGTGGTGTGCCATCTGGCGCTGGAGGTGGAGTTCGATCTGGCACGGGGTAATGCACGCGATATGGCACGGGATGAGGAATGCGAACTGCCAGAGGATATGCCACGCGATCTGGCACGGGATATGACACGCGATTTGGCAAGGGAGTTGGAATGCGATCTGGCAAGGGAGGTGGAATGCGAACTGGCACCGGAGGTGGAATAGGACCTGGCACGGGATATGGCACGCGATCTGGCACTGGATACGGCACGCGATCTGGCACGGGAGGTGGAGTGCGATCTGGCACGGGAGGTGGAATTAGATCTAGCAGGGGAGGTGGATTGAGATTTGGCACGGGGTATTGCACGCGATATGGTACGGGAGGTGGAATGCAATCTGACACGAGAGGTGGAATGCGACCTCGCATGTAAGGTGGAATGCGGTCTAGTACGGGAGTTGGAATGCGATCTGGCACGGGATATGGAACGCGATCTGACACGGGAATTGGAATGCGATTTGGCTCTGGAAGAGGATTGCAATCTGGCAGGGGATGTGGAATGCGTTCTGGCACGCGAGGCGGAATGCGTTCTGGCACGGGATATGGTACGCGATCTGGCACTGGATACGGCACGCGATCTGGCTCGGGAGGTGGAATGCGATCTGGCACGGGAAGTGGAATGCGATCTGGCGCGGGATGTGGCATTCGATGTGGCACGGGATATGGCACGCGATCTGGCACGGGAGGTAGTATATGATCTAGCACGGGAGGTGGAGTGCCATCTGGCGCTGGAGCTGGAATTCGATCTGGCACGGGATAAGGCACGCGATATGGAACGGGATGAGGAATGCGAACTGGCAGGGGATATGGAACGCGATCTGGCACGGGATATGACACGCGATCTGGCATGGGAGTTGGAATGCGTTCTGGCAAGGGAGGTGGAATGCGATCTGGCACCGGAGGTGGAATACGATCTGGCACGGGATATGGCACGCGATCTGGCACTGCATACGGCACGCGATCTGGCACGGGAGGTGGAATGCGATCTGGCACGGGAAATGGAACGCGATCTAGCAGAGGAGGTAGAATGCCATCTGGCACGGGAAGTGGAATGCGTTCTGGCACGGGAGGCGGAATAGCGTTCTGGCACGGGATACGGCATGCGATCTGGCACTGGATACGGCACGCGATCTGGCACGGGAGGTGGAATTCGATCTGGGACGGGATATGACACGCGATCTGCTAAAGGAGGTGGATTGCGATGCGGCACGTGAGGTGGAATGCGATCTGGCACGGGAGGTGCAATGCGATCTGGAAGTGGCGGTGGAATGAGATATGGCGGGGGAGGTGGAATGCGATCTGGAAGTGGCGGTGGAATGAGATATGGCGGGGGAGGCGGAATGCGATCTGGCGGTGGAGGAGGAATGAGATATGGCACGATAGGTGGAATGCAATCTGGCACGGGATATATAACGCGATTTAGTAGAGGAGGTAGAATGCGATCTGGCACGGGAGGTGGTATGCGATCTGGCACGGGAGGTGGAATGCGATCTGGAAGTGGCGGTGGAATGAGATATGGCGGGGGAGGTGGAATGCGATCTGGAAGTGGCGGTGGAATGAGATATGGCGGGGGAGGCGGAATGCGATCTGGCGGTGGAGGAGGAATGAGATATGGCACGGTAGGTGGAATGCGATCTGGAAGTGGCGGTGGAATGAGATATGGCGGGGGAGGTGGAATGCGATCTGGAAGTGGCGGTGGAATGAGATATGGCGGGGGAGGCGGAATGCGATCTGGCACGGGAGGAGGTATGCGATTTGGCACGGGAGGTGGAATGCGATCTGGAAGTGGCGGTGGAATGAGATATGGCGGGGGAGGTGGAATGCGATCTGGAAGTGGCGGTGGAATGAGATATGGCGGGGCAGACGGAATGCGATCTGGCGGTGGAGGAGGAATGAGATATGGCACGGTAGGTGGAATGCGATCTGGAAGTGGCGGTGGAATGAGATATGGCGGGGGAGGAGGAATGCGATCTGGAAGTGGCGGTGGAATGAGATATGGCGGGGGAGGCGGAATGCGATCTGGCACGCGAGGAGGTATGCGATCTGGCACGGGAGGTGGAATGCGATCTGGAAGTGGCGGTGGAATGAGATATGGCGGGGGAGGTGGAATGCGATCTGGAAGTGGCGGTGGAATGAGATATGGCGGGGGAGGCGGAATGCGATCTGGCGGTGGAGGAGGAATGAGATATGGCACGGTAGGTGGAATGCAATCTGGCACGGGATATAGAACGCGATCTAGTAGAGGAGGTAGAATGCGATCTGGCACGGGAGGTGGTATGCGATCTGGCACGGGAGGTGGAATGCGATCTGGAAGTGGCGGTGGAATGAGATATGGCGGGGGAGGTGGAATGCGATCTGGAAGTGGCGGTGGAATGAGATATGGCGGGGGAGGCGGAATGCGATCTGGCAGTGGAGGAGGAATGAGATATGGCACGGTAGGTGGAATGCGATCTGGAAGTGGCGGTGGAATGAGATATGGCGGGGGAGGTGGAATGCGATCTGGAAGTGGCGGTGGAATGAGATATGGTGGGGGAGGCGGAATGCGATCTGGCACGGGAGGAGGTATGCGATCTGGCACGGGAGGTGGAATGCGATCTGGAAGTGGCGGTGGAATGAGATATGGCGGGGGAGGTGGAATGCGATCTGGAAGTGGCGGTGGAATGAGATATGGCGGGGGAGGCGGAATGCGATCTGGCGGTGGAGGAGGAATGAGATATGGCACGGTAGGTGGAATGCGATCTGGAAGTGGCGGTGGAATGAGATATGGCACGGTAGGTGCAATGCAATCTGGCACGGGATATGGAACGCGATCTGCTGAAGGAGGTGGATTGCGATGTTGCACGTGAGGAGGAATGCGATCTGGCACGGGAGGTGGAATGCGATGTGGTACGGAAGGTGGTATGCGAATGAGACGGGAGGTGGAATGCGATCTGGAACGGGAGGTGTAATGCGATCTGCAGCGGCATATGGCACGCGATCTGGTGCGGGAGGAGGAATGCGATCTGTCACGGAAGGTGAAATGCGATCTGGTATGGGAGGTGGAATGTGATATGTGACGGGAAGTAGAATGCATTCTGGCACGGGATATGGAACGCGATCTAGCAGAGGAGGTAGAATGAGATCTGGCACGGGAGGTAGAATGCGATCTAGCACGGGAGGTGAAGTGCCATCTGGCGCTGGAGGTGGAGTTCGATCTGGCACGGGATAAGGCACGCGATATGGCACGGGATGAGCAATGCGAACTGCCAGAGGATATGCCACGCGATCTGGCACGGGATATGACACGCGATCTGGCAAGGGAGGTGGAATGCGATCTGGCACCGGAGGTGGAATAGGACCTGGCACGGGATCTGGCACGCGATCTGGCACTGGATACGGCACGCGATCTGGCACGGGAGGTGGAATGCGATCTGGCACGGGAGGTGGTGTGCCATCTGGCGCTGGAGGTGGAGTTCGATCTGGCACGGGGTAATGCACGCGATATGGCACGGGATGAGGAATGCGAACTGCCAGAGGATATGCCACGCGATCTGGCACGGGATATGACACGCGATTTGGCAAGGGAGTTGGAATGCGATCTGGCAAGGGAGGTGGAATGCGAACTGTCACCGGAGGTGGAATAGGACCTGGCACGGGATATGGCACGCGATCTGGCACTGGATACGGCACGCGATCTGGCACGGGAGGTGGAGTGCGATCTGGCACGGGAGGTGGAATTAGATCTAGCAGGGGAGGTGGATTGAGATTTGGCACGGGGTATGGCACGCGATATGGTACGGGAGGTGGAATGCAATCTGACACGAGAGGTGGAATGCGACCTCGCATGTAAGGTGGAATGCGGTCTAGTACGGGAGTTGGAATGCGATCTGGCACGGGATATGGAACGCGATCTGACACGGGAATTGGAATGCGATTTGGCTCTGGAAGAGGATTGCAATCTGGCAGGGGATGTGGAATGCGTTCTGGCACGCGAGGCGGAATGCGTTCTGGCACGGGATATGGTACGCGATCTGGCACTGGATACGGCACGCGATCTGGCTCGGGAGGTGGAATGCGATCTGGCACGGGAAGTGGAATGCGATCTGGCGCGGGATGTGGCATTCGATGTGGCACGGGATATGGCACGCGATCTGGCACGGGAGGTAGTATATGATCTAGCACGGGAGGTGGAGTGCCATCTGGCGCTGGAGCTGGAATTCGATCTGGCACGGGATAAGGCACGCGATATGGAACGGGATGAGGAATGCGAACTGGCAGGGGATATGGAACGCGATCTGGCACGGGATATGACACGCGATCTGGCATGGGAGTTGGAATGCGTTCTGGCAAGGGAGGTGGAATGCGATCTGGCACCGGAGGTGGAATACGATCTGGCACGGGATATGGCACGCGATCTGGCACTGCATACGGCACGCGATCTGGCACGGGAGGTGGAATGCGATCTGGCACGGGAAATGGAACGCGATCTAGCAGAGGAGGTAGAATGCCATCTGGCACGGGAAGTGGAATGCGTTCTGGCACGGGAGGCGGAATAGCGTTCTGGCACGGGATACGGCATGCGATCTGGCACTGGATACGGCACGCGATCTGGCACGGGAGGTGGAATTCGATCTGGGACGGGATATGACACGCGATCTGCTAAAGGAGGTGGATTGCGATGCGGCACGTGAGGTGGAATGCGATCTGGCACGGGAGGTGCAATGCGATCTGGAAGTGGCGGTGGAATGAGATATGGCGGGGGAGGTGGAATGCGATCTGGAAGTGGCGGTGGAATGAGATATGGCGGGGGAGGCGGAATGCGATCTGGCGGTGGAGGAGGAATGAGATATGGCACGGTAGGTGGAATGCAATCTGGCACGGGATATATAACGCGATTTAGTAGAGGAGGTAGAATGCGATCTGGCACGGGAGGTGGTATGCGATCTGGCACGGGAGGTGGAATGCGATCTGGAAGTGGCGGTGGAATGAGATATGGCGGGGGAGGTGGAATGCGATCTGGAAGTGGCGGTGGAATGAGATATGGCGGGGGAGGCGGAATGCGATCTGGCGGTGGAGGAGGAATGAGATATGGCACGGTAGGTGGAATGCGATCTGGAAGTGGCGGTGGAATGAGATATGGCGGGGGAGGTGGAATGCGATCTGGAAGTGGCGGTGGAATGAGATATGGCGGGGGAGGCGGAATGCGATCTGGCACGCGAGGAAGTATGCGATCTGGCACGGGAGGTGGAATGCGATCTGGAAGTGGCGGTGGAATGAGATATGGCGGGGGAGGTGGAATGCGATCTGGAAGTGGCGGTGGAATGAGATATGGCGGGGGAGGCGGAATGCGATCTGCCGGTGGAGGAGGAATGAGATATGGCACGGTAGGTGGAATGCGATCTGGAAGTGGCGGTGGAATGAGATATGGCGGGGGAGGTGGAATGCGATCTGGAAGTGGCGGTGGAATGAGATATGGCGGGGGAGGCGGAATGCGATCTGGCGGTGGAGGAGGAATGAGATATGGCACGGTAGGTGGAATGCGATCTGGAAGTGGCGGTGGAATGAGATATGGCGGGGGAGGTGGAATGCGATCTGGAAGTGGCGGTGGAATGAGATATGGCGGGGGAGGCGGAATGCGATCTGGCGGGGAAGGAGGAATGAGATATGGCACGGTAGGTGGAATGCAATCTGGCACGGGATATAGAACGCGATCTAGTAGAGGAGGTAGAATGCGATCTGGCACGGGAGGTGGTATGCGATCTGGCACGGGAGGTGGAATGCGATCTGGAAGTGGCGGTGGAATGAGATATGGCGGGGGAGGTGGAATGCGATCTGGAAGTGGCGGTGGAATGAGATATGGCGGGGGAGGCGGAATGCGATCTGGCGGTGGAGGAGGAATGAGATATGGCACGGTAGGTGGAATGCGATCTGGAAGTGGCGGTGGAATGAGATATGGCGGGGGAGGTGGAATGCGATCTGGAAGTGGCGGTGGAATGAGATATGGTGGGGGAGGCGGAATGCGATCTGGCACGGGAGGAGGTATGCGATCTGGCACGGGAGGTGGAATGCGATCTGGAAGTGGCGGTGGAATGAGATATGGCGGGGGAGGTGGAATGCGATCTGGAAGTGGCGGTGGAATGAGATATGGCGGGGGAGGCGGAATGCGATCTGGCGGTGGAGGAGGAATGAGATATGGCACGGTAGGTGGAATGCGATCTGGAAGTGGCGGTGGAATGAGATATGGCACGGTAGGTGCAATGCAATCTGGCACGGGATATGGAACGCGATCTGCTGAAGGAGGTGGATTGCGATGTTGCACGTGAGGAGGAATGCGATCTGGCACATGAGGTGGAATGCGATGTGGTACGGAAGGTGGTATGCGAATGAGACGGGAGGTGGAATGCGATCTGGAACGGGAGGTGTAATGCGATCTGGAGCGGCATATGGCACGCGATCTGGTGCGGGAGGAGGAATGCGATCTGTCACGGAAGGTGAAATGCGATCTGGTATGGGAGGTGGAATGTGATATGTGACGGGAAGTAGAATGCATTCTGGCACGGGATATGGAACGCGATCTAGCAGAGGAGGTAGAATGAGATCTGGCACGGGAGGTAGAATGCGATCTAGCACGGGAGGTGAAGTGCCATCTGGCGCTGGAGGTGGAGTTCGATCTGGCACGGGATAAGGCACTCGATATGGCACGGGATGAGTTTTGCGAACTGCCAGAGGATATGCCACGCGATCTGGCACGGGATATGACACGCGATCTGGCAAGGGAGTTGGAATGCGATCTGGCAAGGGAGGTGGAATGCGATCTGGCACCGGAGGTGGAATAGGACCTGGCACCGGAGGTGGAATAGGACCTGGCACGGGATCTGGCACGCGATCTGGCACTGGATACGGCACGCGATCTGGCACGGGAGGTGGAATGCGATCTGGCACGGGAGGTAGTGTGCCATCTGGCGCTGGAGGTGGAGTTCGATCTGGCACGGGGTAATGCACGCGATATGGCACGGGATGAGGAATGCGAACTGCCAGAGGATATGCCACGCGATCTGGCACGGGATATGACACGCGATTTGGCAAGGGAGTTGGAATGCGATCTGGCAAGGGATGTGGAATGCGAACTGGCACCGGAGGTGGAATAGGACCTGGCACGGGATATGGCACGCGATCTGGCACTGGATACGGCACGCGATCTGGCACGGGAGGTGGAGTGCGATCTGGCACGGGAGGTGGAATTAGATCTAGCAGGGGAGGTGGATTGAGATTTGGCACGGGGTATGGCACGCGATATGGTACGGGAGGTGGAATGCAATCTGACACGAGAGGTGGAATGCGACCTCGCATGTAAGGTGGAATGCGGTCTAGTACGGGAGTTGGAATGCGATCTGGCACGGGATATGGAACGCGATCTGACACGGGAATTGGAATGCGATTTGGCTCTGGAAGAGGATTGCAATCTGGCAGGGGATGTGGAATGCGTTCTGGCACGCGAGGCGGAATGCGTTCTGGCACGGGATATGGTACGCGATCTGGCACTGGATACGGCACGCGATCTGGCTCGGGAGGTGGAATGCGATCTGGCACGGGAAGTGGAATGCGATCTGGCGCGGGATGTGGCATTCGATGTGGCACGGGATATGGCACGCGATCTGGCACGGGAGGTAGTATATGATCTAGCACGGGAGGTGGAGTGCCATCTGGCGCTGGAGCTGGAATTCGATCTGGCACGGGATAAGGCACGCGATATGGAACGGGATGAGGAATGCGAACTGGCAGGGGATATGGAACGCGATCTGGCACGGGATATGACACGCGATCTGGCATGGGAGTTGGAATGCGTTCTGGCAAGGGAGGTGGAATGCGATCTGGCACCGGAGGTGGAATACGATCTGGCACGGGATATGGCACGCGATCTGGCACTGCATACGGCACGCGATCTGGCACGGGAGGTGGAATGCGATCTGGCAGGGGAAATGGAACGCGATCTAGCAGAGGAGGTAGAATGCCATCTGGCACGGGAAGTGGAATGCGTTCTGGCACGGGAGGCGGAATAGCGTTCTGGCACGGGATACGGCATGCGATCTGGCACTGGATACGGCACGCGATCTGGCACGGGAGGTGGAATTCGATCTGGGACGGGATATGACACGCGATCTGCTAAAGGAGGTGGATTGCGATGCGGCACGTGAGGTGGAATGCGATCTGGCACGGGAGGTGGAATGCGATCTGGAAGTGGCGGTGGAATGAGATATGGCGGGGGAGGTGGAATGCGATCTGGAAGTGGCGGTGGAATGAGATATGGCGGGGGAGGCGGAATGCGATCTGGCGGTGGAGGAGGAATGAGATATGGCACGGTAGGTGGAATGCAATCTGGCACGGGATATATAACGCGATTTAGTAGAGGAGGTAGAATGCGATCTGGCACGGGAGGTGGTATGCGATCTGGCACGGGAGGTGGAATGCGATCTGGAAGTGGCGGTGGAATGAGATATGGCGGGGGAGGTGGAATGCGATCTGGAAGTGGCGGTGGAATGAGATATGGCGGGGGAGGCGGAATGCGATCTGGCGGTGGAGGAGGAATGAGATATGGCACGGTAGGTGGAATGCGATCTGGAAGTGGCGGTGGAATGAGATATGGCGGGGGAGGTGGAATGCGATCTGGAAGTGGCGGTGGAATGAGATATGGCGGGGGAGGCGGAATGCGATCTGGCACGCGAGGAGGTATGCGATCTGGCACGGGAGGTGGAATGCGATCTGGAAGTGGCGGTGGAATGAGATATGGCGGGGGAGGTGGAATGCGATCTGGAAGTGGCGGTGGAATGAGATATGGCGGGGGAGGCGGAATGCGATCTGGCGGTGGAGGAGGAATGAGATATGGCACGGTAGGTGGAATGCGATCTGGAAGTGGCGGTGGAATGAGATATGGCGGGGGAGGTGGAATGCGATCTGGAAGTGGCGGTGGAATGAGATATGTCGGGGGAGGCGGAATGCGATCTGGCGGTGGAGGAGGAATGAGATATGGCACGGTAGGTGGAATGCGATCTGGATGTGGCGGTGGAATGAGATATGGCGGGGGAGGTGGAATGCGATCTGGAAGTGGCGGTGGAATGAGATATGGCGGGGGAGGCGGAATGCGATCTGGCGGTGGAGGAGGAATGAGATATGGCACGGTAGGTGGAATGCAATCTGGCACGGGATATAGAACGCGATCTAGTAGAGGAGGTAGAATGCGATCTGGCACGGGAGGTGGTATGCGATCTGGCACGGGAGGTGGAATGCGATCTGGAAGTGGCGGTGGAATGAGATATGGCGGGGGAGGTGGAATGCGATCTGGAAGTGGCGGTGGAATGAGATATGGCGGGGGAGGCGGAATGCGATCTGGCGGTGGAGGAGGAATGAGATATGGCACGGTAGGTGGAATGCAATCTGGCACGGGATATAGAACGCGATCTAGTAGAGGAGGTAGAATGCGATCTGGCACGGGAGGTGGTATGCGATCTGGCACGGGAGGTGGAATGCGATCTGGAAGTGGCGGTGGAATGAGATATGGCGGGGGAGGTGGAATGCGATCTGGAAGTGGCGGTGGAATGAGATATGGCGGGGGAGGCGGAATGCGATCTGGCGGTGGAGGAGGAATGAGATATGGCACGGTAGGTGGAATGCGATCTGGAAGTGGCGGTGGAATGAGATATGGCGGGGGAGGTGGAATGCGATCTGGAAGTGGCGGTGGAATGAGATATGGCGGGGGAGGTGGAATGCGATCTGGAAGTGGCGGTGGAATGAGATATGGCGGGGGAGGCGGAATGCGATCTGGCGGTGGAGGAGGAATGAGATATGGCACGGTAGGTGGAATGCGATCTGGAAGTGGCGGTGGAATGAGATATGGCACGGTAGGTGCAATGCAATCTGGCACGGGATATGGAACGCGATCTGCTGAAGGAGGTGGATTGCGATGTTGCACGTGAGGAGGAATGCGATCTGGCACGGGAGGTGGAATGCGATGTGGTACGGAAGGTGGTATGCGAATGAGACGGGAGGTGGAATGCGATCTGGAACGGGAGGTGTAATGCGATCTGCAGCGGCATATGGCACGCGATCTGGTGCGGGAGGAGGAATGCGATCTGTCACGGAAGGTGAAATGCGATCTGGTATGGGAGGTGGAATGTGATATGTGACGGGAAGTAGAATGCATTCTGGCACGGGATATGGAACGCGATCTAGCAGAGGAGGTAGAATGAGATCTGGCACGGGAGGTAGAATGCGATCTAGCACGGGAGGTGAAGTGCCATCTGGCGCTGGAGGTGGAGTTCGATCTGGCACGGGATAAGGCACGCGATATGGCACGGGATGAGCAATGCGAACTGCCAGAGGATATGCCACGCGATCTGGCACGGGATATGACACGCGATCTGGCAAGGGAGGTGGAATGCGATCTGGCACCGGAGGTGGAATAGGACCTGGCACGGGATCTGGCACGCGATCTGGCACTGGATACGGCACGCGATCTGGCACGGGAGGTGGAATGCGATCTGGCACGGGAGGTGGTGTGCCATCTGGCGCTGGAGGTGGAGTTCGATCTGGCACGGGGTAATGCACGCGATATGGCACGGGATGAGGAATGCGAACTGCCAGAGGATATGCCACGCGATCTGGCACGGGATATGACACGCGATTTGGCAAGGGAGTTGGAATGCGATCTGGCAAGGGAGGTGGAATGCGAACTGTCACCGGAGGTGGAATAGGACCTGGCACGGGATATGGCACGCGATCTGGCACTGGATACGGCACGCGATCTGGCACGGGAGGTGGAGTGCGATCTGGCACGGGAGGTGGAATTAGATCTAGCAGGGGAGGTGGATTGAGATTTGGCACGGGGTATGGCACGCGATATGGTACGGGAGGTGGAATGCAATCTGACACGAGAGGTGGAATGCGACCTCGCATGTAAGGTGGAATGCGGTCTAGTACGGGAGTTGGAATGCGATCTGGCACGGGATATGGAACGCGATCTGACACGGGAATTGGAATGCGATTTGGCTCTGGAAGAGGATTGCAATCTGGCAGGGGATGTGGAATGCGTTCTGGCACGCGAGGCGGAATGCGTTCTGGCACGGGATATGGTACGCGATCTGGCACTGGATACGGCACGCGATCTGGCTCGGGAGGTGGAATGCGATCTGGCACGGGAAGTGGAATGCGATCTGGCGCGGGATGTGGCATTCGATGTGGCACGGGATATGGCACGCGATCTGGCACGGGAGGTAGTATATGATCTAGCACGGGAGGTGGAGTGCCATCTGGCGCTGGAGCTGGAATTCGATCTGGCACGGGATAAGGCACGCGATATGGAACGGGATGAGGAATGCGAACTGGCAGGGGATATGGAACGCGATCTGGCACGGGATATGACACGCGATCTGGCATGGGAGTTGGAATGCGTTCTGGCAAGGGAGGTGGAATGCGATCTGGCACCGGAGGTGGAATACGATCTGGCACGGGATATGGCACGCGATCTGGCACTGCATACGGCACGCGATCTGGCACGGGAGGTGGAATGCGATCTGGCACGGGAAATGGAACGCGATCTAGCAGAGGAGGTAGAATGCCATCTGGCACGGGAAGTGGAATGCGTTCTGGCACGGGAGGCGGAATAGCGTTCTGGCACGGGATACGGCATGCGATCTGGCACTGGATACGGCACGCGATCTGGCACGGGAGGTGGAATTCGATCTGGGACGGGATATGACACGCGATCTGCTAAAGGAGGTGGATTGCGATGCGGCACGTGAGGTGGAATGCGATCTGGCACGGGAGGTGCAATGCGATCTGGAAGTGGCGGTGGAATGAGATATGGCGGGGGAGGTGGAATGCGATCTGGAAGTGGCGGTGGAATGAGATATGGCGGGGGAGGCGGAATGCGATCTGGCGGTGGAGGAGGAATGAGATATGGCACGGTAGGTGGAATGCAATCTGGCACGGGATATATAACGCGATTTAGTAGAGGAGGTAGAATGCGATCTGGCACGGGAGGTGGTATGCGATCTGGCACGGGAGGTGGAATGCGATCTGGAAGTGGCGGTGGAATGAGATATGGCGGGGGAGGTGGAATGCGATCTGGAAGTGGCGGTGGAATGAGATATGGCGGGGGAGGCGGAATGCGATCTGGCGGTGGAGGAGGAATGAGATATGGCACGGTAGGTGGAATGCGATCTGGAAGTGGCGGTGGAATGAGATATGGCGGGGGAGGTGGAATGCGATCTGGAAGTGGCGGTGGAATGAGATATGGCGGGGGAGGCGGAATGCGATCTGGCACGCGAGGAAGTATGCGATCTGGCACGGGAGGTGGAATGCGATCTGGAAGTGGCGGTGGAATGAGATATGGCGGGGGAGGTGGAATGCGATCTGGAAGTGGCGGTGGAATGAGATATGGCGGGGGAGGCGGAATGCGATCTGCCGGTGGAGGAGGAATGAGATATGGCACGGTAGGTGGAATGCGATCTGGAAGTGGCGGTGGAATGAGATATGGCGGGGGAGGTGGAATGCGATCTGGAAGTGGCGGTGGAATGAGATATGGCGGGGGAGGCG
The DNA here is from genome assembly GCF_040183065.1 of Periplaneta americana. Taxonomy (NCBI): domain Eukaryota; kingdom Metazoa; phylum Arthropoda; class Insecta; order Blattodea; family Blattidae; genus Periplaneta; species Periplaneta americana. Next base: position 4,717,924 of record NC_091128.1, read on the forward strand.
GAATGCGATCTGGCGGTGGAGGAGGAATGAGATATGGCACGGTAGGTGGAATGCGATCTGGAAGTGGCGGTGGAATGAGATATGGCGGGGGAGGTGGAATGCGATCTGGAAGTGGCGGTGGAATGAGATATGGCGGGGGAGGCGGAATGCGATCTGGCGGGGAAGGAGGAATGAGATATGGCACGGTAGGTGGAATGCAATCTGGCACGGGATATAGAACGCGATCTAGTAGAGGAGGTAGAATGCGATCTGGCACGGGAGGTGGTATGCGATCTGGCACGGGAGGTGGAATGCGATCTGGAAGTGGCGGTGGAATGAGATATGGCGGGGGAGGTGGAATGCGATCTGGAAGTGGCGGTGGAATGAGATATGGCGGGGGAGGCGGAATGCGATCTGGCGGTGGAGGAGGAATGAGATATGGCACGGTAGGTGGAATGCGATCTGGAAGTGGCGGTGGAATGAGATATGGCGGGGGAGGTGGAATGCGATCTGGAAGTGGCGGTGGAATGAGATATGGTGGGGGAGGCGGAATGCGATCTGGCACGGGAGGAGGTATGCGATCTGGCACGGGAGGTGGAATGCGATCTGGAAGTGGCGGTGGAATGAGATATGGCGGGGGAGGTGGAATGCGATCTGGAAGTGGCGGTGGAATGAGATATGGCGGGGGAGGCGGAATGCGATCTGGCGGTGGAGGAGGAATGAGATATGGCACGGTAGGTGGAATGCGATCTGGAAGTGGCGGTGGAATGAGATATGGCACGGTAGGTGCAATGCAATCTGGCACGGGATATGGAACGCGATCTGCTGAAGGAGGTGGATTGCGATGTTGCACGTGAGGAGGAATGCGATCTGGCACATGAGGTGGAATGCGATGTGGTACGGAAGGTGGTATGCGAATGAGACGGGAGGTGGAATGCGATCTGGAACGGGAGGTGTAATGCGATCTGGAGCGGCATATGGCACGCGATCTGGTGCGGGAGGAGGAATGCGATCTGTCACGGAAGGTGAAATGCGATCTGGTATGGGAGGTGGAATGTGATATGTGACGGGAAGTAGAATGCATTCTGGCACGGGATATGGAACGCGATCTAGCAGAGGAGGTAGAATGAGATCTGGCACGGGAGGTAGAATGCGATCTAGCACGGGAGGTGAAGTGCCATCTGGCGCTGGAGGTGGAGTTCGATCTGGCACGGGATAAGGCACTCGATATGGCACGGGATGAGTTTTGCGAACTGCCAGAGGATATGCCACGCGATCTGGCACGGGATATGACACGCGATCTGGCAAGGGAGTTGGAATGCGATCTGGCAAGGGAGGTGGAATGCGATCTGGCACCGGAGGTGGAATAGGACCTGGCACCGGAGGTGGAATAGGACCTGGCACGGGATCTGGCACGCGATCTGGCACTGGATACGGCACGCGATCTGGCACGGGAGGTGGAATGCGATCTGGCACGGGAGGTAGTGTGCCATCTGGCGCTGGAGGTGGAGTTCGATCTGGCACGGGGTAATGCACGCGATATGGCACGGGATGAGGAATGCGAACTGCCAGAGGATATGCCACGCGATCTGGCACGGGATATGACACGCGATTTGGCAAGGGAGTTGGAATGCGATCTGGCAAGGGATGTGGAATGCGAACTGGCACCGGAGGTGGAATAGGACCTGGCACGGGATATGGCACGCGATCTGGCACTGGATACGGCACGCGATCTGGCACGGGAGGTGGAGTGCGATCTGGCACGGGAGGTGGAATTAGATCTAGCAGGGGAGGTGGATTGAGATTTGGCACGGGGTATGGCACGCGATATGGTACGGGAGGTGGAATGCAATCTGACACGAGAGGTGGAATGCGACCTCGCATGTAAGGTGGAATGCGGTCTAGTACGGGAGTTGGAATGCGATCTGGCACGGGATATGGAACGCGATCTGACACGGGAATTGGAATGCGATTTGGCTCTGGAAGAGGATTGCAATCTGGCAGGGGATGTGGAATGCGTTCTGGCACGCGAGGCGGAATGCGTTCTGGCACGGGATATGGTACGCGATCTGGCACTGGATACGGCACGCGATCTGGCTCGGGAGGTGGAATGCGATCTGGCACGGGAAGTGGAATGCGATCTGGCGCGGGATGTGGCATTCGATGTGGCACGGGATATGGCACGCGATCTGGCACGGGAGGTAGTATATGATCTAGCACGGGAGGTGGAGTGCCATCTGGCGCTGGAGCTGGAATTCGATCTGGCACGGGATAAGGCACGCGATATGGAACGGGATGAGGAATGCGAACTGGCAGGGGATATGGAACGCGATCTGGCACGGGATATGACACGCGATCTGGCATGGGAGTTGGAATGCGTTCTGGCAAGGGAGGTGGAATGCGATCTGGCACCGGAGGTGGAATACGATCTGGCACGGGATATGGCACGCGATCTGGCACTGCATACGGCACGCGATCTGGCACGGGAGGTGGAATGCGATCTGGCAGGGGAAATGGAACGCGATCTAGCAGAGGAGGTAGAATGCCATCTGGCACGGGAAGTGGAATGCGTTCTGGCACGGGAGGCGGAATAGCGTTCTGGCACGGGATACGGCATGCGATCTGGCACTGGATACGGCACGCGATCTGGCACGGGAGGTGGAATTCGATCTGGGACGGGATATGACACGCGATCTGCTAAAGGAGGTGGATTGCGATGCGGCACGTGAGGTGGAATGCGATCTGGCACGGGAGGTGGAATGCGATCTGGAAGTGGCGGTGGAATGAGATATGGCGGGGGAGGTGGAATGCGATCTGGAAGTGGCGGTGGAATGAGATATGGCGGGGGAGGCGGAATGCGATCTGGCGGTGGAGGAGGAATGAGATATGGCACGGTAGGTGGAATGCAATCTGGCACGGGATATATAACGCGATTTAGTAGAGGAGGTAGAATGCGATCTGGCACGGGAGGTGGTATGCGATCTGGCACGGGAGGTGGAATGCGATCTGGAAGTGGCGGTGGAATGAGATATGGCGGGGGAGGTGGAATGCGATCTGGAAGTGGCGGTGGAATGAGATATGGCGGGGGAGGCGGAATGCGATCTGGCGGTGGAGGAGGAATGAGATATGGCACGGTAGGTGGAATGCGATCTGGAAGTGGCGGTGGAATGAGATATGGCGGGGGAGGTGGAATGCGATCTGGAAGTGGCGGTGGAATGAGATATGGCGGGGGAGGCGGAATGCGATCTGGCACGCGAGGAGGTATGCGATCTGGCACGGGAGGTGGAATGCGATCTGGAAGTGGCGGTGGAATGAGATATGGCGGGGGAGGTGGAATGCGATCTGGAAGTGGCGGTGGAATGAGATATGGCGGGGGAGGCGGAATGCGATCTGGCGGTGGAGGAGGAATGAGATATGGCACGGTAGGTGGAATGCGATCTGGAAGTGGCGGTGGAATGAGATATGGCGGGGGAGGTGGAATGCGATCTGGAAGTGGCGGTGGAATGAGATATGTCGGGGGAGGCGGAATGCGATCTGGCGGTGGAGGAGGAATGAGATATGGCACGGTAGGTGGAATGCGATCTGGATGTGGCGGTGGAATGAGATATGGCGGGGGAGGTGGAATGCGATCTGGAAGTGGCGGTGGAATGAGATATGGCGGGGGAGGCGGAATGCGATCTGGCGGTGGAGGAGGAATGAGATATGGCACGGTAGGTGGAATGCAATCTGGCACGGGATATAGAACGCGATCTAGTAGAGGAGGTAGAATGCGATCTGGCACGGGAGGTGGTATGCGATCTGGCACGGGAGGTGGAATGCGATCTGGAAGTGGCGGTGGAATGAGATATGGCGGGGGAGGTGGAATGCGATCTGGAAGTGGCGGTGGAATGAGATATGGCGGGGGAGGCGGAATGCGATCTGGCGGTGGAGGAGGAATGAGATATGGCACGGTAGGTGGAATGCAATCTGGCACGGGATATAGAACGCGATCTAGTAGAGGAGGTAGAATGCGATCTGGCACGGGAGGTGGTATGCGATCTGGCACGGGAGGTGGAATGCGATCTGGAAGTGGCGGTGGAATGAGATATGGCGGGGGAGGTGGAATGCGATCTGGAAGTGGCGGTGGAATGAGATATGGCGGGGGAGGCGGAATGCGATCTGGCGGTGGAGGAGGAATGAGATATGGCACGGTAGGTGGAATGCGATCTGGAAGTGGCGGTGGAATGAGATATGGCGGGGGAGGTGGAATGCGATCTGGAAGTGGCGGTGGAATGAGATATGGCGGGGGAGGTGGAATGCGATCTGGAAGTGGCGGTGGAATGAGATATGGCGGGGGAGGCGGAATGCGATCTGGCGGTGGAGGAGGAATGAGATATAGCACGGTAGGTGGAATGCGATCTGGAAGGGGCGGTGGAATGAGATATGGCACGGTAGGTGCAATGCAATCTGGCACGGGATATGGAACGCGATCTGCTGAAGGAGGTGGATTGCGATGTTGCACGTGAGGAGGAATGCGATCTGGCACGGGAGGTGGAATGCGATGTGGTACGGAAGGTGGTATGCGAATGAGACGGGAGGTGGAATGCGATCTGGAACGGGAGGTGTAATGCGATCTGGAGCGGCATATGGCACGCGATCTGGTGCGGGAGGAGGAATGCGATCTGTCACGGAAGGTGAAATGCGATCTGGTATGGGAAGTGGAATGTGATATGTGACGGGAAGTGGAATGCATTCTGGCACGGGATATGGAACGCGATCTAGCAGAGGAGGTAGAATGAGATCTGGCACGGGAGGTAGAATGCGATCTAGCACGGGAGGTGAAGTGCCATCTGGCGCTGGAGGTGGAGTTCGATCTGGCACGGGATAAGGCACGCGATATGGCACGGGATGAGCAATGCGAACTGCCAGAGGATATGCCACGCGATCTGGCACGGGATATGACACGCGATCTGGCAAGGGAGTTGGAATGCGATCTGGCAAGGGAGGTGGAATGCGATCTGGCACCGGAGGTGGAATAGGACCTGGCACGGGATCTGGCACGCGATCTGGCACTGGATACGGCACGCGATCTGGCACGGGAGGTGGAATGCGATCTGGCACGGGAGGTGGTGTGCCATCTGGCGCTGGAGGTGGAGTTCGATCTGGCACGGGGTAATGCACGCGATATGGCACGGGATGAGGAATGCGAACTGCCAGAGGATATGCCACGCGATCTGGCACGGGATATGACACGCGATTTGGCAAGGGAGTTGGAATGCGATCTGGCAAGGGAGGTGGAATGCGAACTGGCACCGGAGGTGGAATAGGACCTGGCACGGGATATGGCACGCGATCTGGCACTGGATACGGCACGCGATCTGGCACGGGAGGTGGAGTGCGATCTGGCACGGGAGGTGGAATTAGATCTAGCAGGGGAGGTGGATTGAGATTTGGCACGGGGTATGGCACGCGATATGGTACGGGAGGTGGAATGCAATCTGACACGAGAGGTGGAATGCGACCTCGTATGTAAGGTGGAATGCGGTCTAGTACGGGAGTTGGAATGCGATCTGGCACGGGATATGGAACGCGATCTGACACGGGAATTGGAATGCGATTTGGCTCTGGAAGAGGATTGCAATCTGGCAGGGGATGTGGAATGCGTTCTGGCACGCGAGGCGGAATGCGTTCTGGCACGGGATATGGTACGCGATCTGGCACTGGATACGGCACGCGATCTGGCTCGGGAGGTGGAATGCGATCTGGCACGGGAAGTGGAATGCGACCTGGCTCGGGATGTGGCATTCGATGTGGCACGGGATATGGCACGCGATCTGGCACGGGAGGTAGTATATGATCTAGCACGGGAGGTGGAGTGCCATCTGGCGCTGGAGCTGGAATTCGATCTGGCACGGGATAAGGCACGCGATATGGAACGGGATGAGGAATGCGAACTGGCAGGGGATATGGAACGCGATCTGGCACGGGATATGACACGCGATCTGGCATGGGAGTTGAAATGCGTTCTGGCAAGGGAGGTGGAATGCGATCTGGCACCGGAGGTGGAATACGATCTGGCACGGGATATGGCACGCGATCTGGCACTGCATACGGCACGCGATCTGGCACGGGAGGTGGAATGCGATCTGGCACGGGAAATGGAACGCGATCTAGCAGAGGAGGTAGAATGCGATCTAGCACGGGAGGTGAAGTGCCATCTGGCGCTGGAGGTGGAGTTCGATCTGGCACGGGATAAGGCACGCGATATGGCACGGGATGAGCAATGCGAACTGCCAGAGGATATGCCACGCGATCTGGCACGGGATATGACACGCGATCTGGCAAGGGAGTTGGAATGCGATCTGGCAAGGGAGGTGGAATGCGATCTGGCACCGGAGGTGGAATAGGACCTGGCACGGGATCTGGCACGCGATCTGGCACTGGATACGGCACGCGATCTGTCACGGGAGGTGGAATGCGATCTGGCACGGGAGGTGGTGTGCCATCTGGCGCTGGAGGTGGAGTTCGATCTGGCACGGGGTAATGCACGCGATATGGTACGGGATGAGGAATGCGAACTGCCAGAGGATATGCCACGCGATCTGGCACGGGATATGAAACGCGATTTGGCAAGGGAGTTGGAATGCGATCTGGCAAGGGAGGTGGAATGCGAACTGGCACCGGAGGTGGAATAGGACCTGGCACGGGATATGGCACGCGATCTGGCACTGGATACGGCACGCGATCTGGCACGGGAGGTGGAGTGCGATCTGGCACGGGAGGTGGAATTAGATCTAGCAGGGGAGGTGGATTGAGATTTGGCACGGGGTATTGCACGCGATATGGTACGGGAGGTGGAATGCAATCTGACACGAGAGGTGGAATGCGACCTCGCATGTAAGGTGGAATGCGGTCTAGTACGGGAGTTGGAATGCGATCTGGCACGGGATATGGAACGCGATCTGACACGGGAATTGGAATGCGATTTGGCTCTGGAAGAGGATTGCAATCTGGCAGGGGATGTGGAATGCGTTCTGGCACGCGAGGCGGAATGCGTTCTGGCACGGGATATGGTACGCGATCTGGCACTGGATACGGCACGCGATATGGAACGGGATGAGGAATGCGAACTGGCAGGGGATATGGAACGCGATCTGGCACGGGATATGACACGCGATCTGGCATGGGAGTTGGAATGCGTTCTGGCAAGGGAGGTGGAATGCGATCTGGCACCGGAGGTGGAATACGATCTGGCACGGGATATGGCACGCGATCTGGCACTGCATACGGCACGCGATCTGGCACGGGAGGTGGAATGCGATCTGGCACGGGAAATGGAACGCGATCTAGCAGAGGAGGTAGAATGCCATCTGGCACGGGAAGTGGAATGCGTTCTGGCACGGGAGGCGGAATAGCGTTCTGGCACGGGATACGGCATGCGATCTGGCACTGGATACGGCACGCGATCTGGCACGGGAGGTGGAATTCGATCTGGGACGGGATATGACACGCGATCTGCTAAAGGAGGTGGATTGCGATGCGGCACGTGAGGTGGAATGCGATCTGGCACGGGAGGTGGAATGCGATCTGGAAGTGGCGGTGGAATGAGATATGGCGGGGGAGGTGGAATGCGATCTGGAAGTGGCGGTGGAATGAGATATGGCGGGGGAGGCGGAATGCGATCTGGCGGTGGAGGAGGAATGAGATATGGCACGGTAGGTGGAATGCAATCTGGCACGGGATATATAACGCGATTTAGTAGAGGAGGTAGAATGCGATCTGGCACGGGAGGTGGTATGCGATCTGGCACGGGAGGTGGAATGCGTTCTGGAAGTGGCGGTGGAATGAGATATGGCGGGGGAGGTGGAAAGCGATCTGGAAGTGGCGGTGGAATGAGATATGGCGGGGGAGGCGGAATGCGATCTGGCGGTGGAGGAGGAATGAGATATGGCACGGTAGTTGGAATGCGATCTGGAAGTGGCGGTGGAATGAGATATGGCGGGGGAGGTGGAATGCGATCTGGAAGTGGCGGTGGAATGAGATATGGCGGGGGAGGCGGAATGCGATCTGGCACGGGAGGAGGTATGCGATCTGGCACGGGAGGTGGAATGCGATCTGGAAGTGGCGGTGGAATGAGATATGGCGGGGGAGGTGGAATGCGATCTGGAAGTGGCGGTGGAATGAGATATGGCGGGGGAGGCGGAATGCGATCTGGCGGTGGAGGAGGAATGAGATATGGCACGGTAGGTGGAATGCGATCTGGAAGTGGCGGTGGAATGAGATATGGCGGGGGAGGTGGAATGCGATCTGGAAGTGGCGGTGGAATGAGATATGGCGGGGGAGGCGGAATGCGATCTGGCGGTGGAGGAGGAATGAGATATGGCACGGTAGGTGGAATGCGATCTGGAAGTGGCGGTGGAATGAGATATGGCGGGGGAGGTGGAATGCGATCTGGAAGTGGCGGTGGAATGAGATATGGCGGGGGAGGCGGAATGCGATCTGGCGGTGGAGGAGGAATGAGATATGGCACGGTAGGTGGAATGCAATCTGGCACGGGATATAGAACGCGATCTAGTAGAGGAGGTAGAATGCGATCTGGCACGGGAGGTGGTATGCGATCTGGCACGGGAGGTGGAATGCGATCTGGAAGTGGCGGTGGAATGAGATATGGCGGGGGAGGTGGAATGCGATCTGGAAGTGGCGGTGGAATGAGATATGGCGGGGGAGGCGGAATGCGATCTGGCGGTGGAGGAGGAATGAGATATGGCACGGTAGGTGGAATGCGATCTGGAAGTGGCGGTGGAATGAGATATGGAGGGGGAGGTGGAATGCGATCTGGAAGTGGCGGTGGAATGAGATATGGTGGGGGAGGCGGAATGCGATCTGGCACGGGAGGAGGTATGCGATCTGGCACGGGAGGTGGAATGCGATCTGGAAGTGGCGGTGGAATTAGATATGGCGGGGGAGGTGGAATGCGATCTGGAAGTGGCGGTGGAATGAGATATGGCGGGGGAGGCGGAATGCGATCTGGCGGTGGAGGAGGAATGAGATATGGCACGGTAGGTGGAATGCGATCTGGAAGTGGCGGTGGAATGAGATATGGCACGGTAGGTGCAATGCAATCTGGCACGGGATATGGAACGCGATCTGCTGAAGGAGGTGGATTGCGATGTTGCACGTGAGGAGGAATGCGATCTGGCACGGGAGGTGGAATGCGATGTGGTACGGAAGGTGGTATGCGAATGAGACGGGAGGTGGAATGCGATCTGGAACGGGAGGTGTAATGCGATCTGGAGCGGCATATGGCACGCGATCTGGTGCGGGAGGAGGAATGCGATCTGTCACGGAAGGTGAAATGCGATCTGGTATGGGAGGTGGAATGTGATATGTGACGGGAAGTAGAATGCATTCTGGCACGGGATATGGAACGCGATCTAGCAGAGGAGGTAGAATGAGATCTGGCACGGGAGGTAGAATGCGATCTAGCACGGGAGGTGAAGTGCCATCTGGCGCTGGAGGTGGAGTTCGATCTGGCACGGGATAAGGCACGCGATATGGCACGGGATGAGCAATGCGAACTGCCAGAGGATATGCCACGCGATCTGGCACGGGATATGACACGCGATCTGGCAAGGGAGTTGGAATGCGATCTGGCAAGGGAGGTGGAATGCGATCTGGCACCGGAGGTGGAATAGGACCTGGCACGGGATCTGGCACGCGATCTGGCACTGGATACGGCACGCGATCTGTCACGGGAGGTGGAATGCGATCTGGCACGGGAGGTGGTGTGCCATCTGGCGCTGGAGGTGGAGTTCGATCTGGCACGGGGTAATGCACGCGATATGGCACGGGATGAGGAATGCGAACTGCCAGAGGATATGCCACGCGATCTGGCACGGGATATGACACGCGATTTGGCAAGGGAGTTGGAATGCGATCTGGCAAGGGAGGTGGAATGCGAACTGGCACCGGAGGTGGAATAGGACCTGGCACGGGATATGGCACGCGATCTGGCACTGGATACGGCACGCGATCTGGCACGGGGGGTGGAGTGCGATCTGGCACGGGAGGTGGAATTAGATCTAGCAGGGGAGGTGGATTGAGATTTGGCACGGGGTATGGCACGCGATATGGTACGGGAGGTGGAATGCAATCTGACTCGAGAGGTGGAATGCGACCTCGCATGTAAGGTGGAATGCGGTCTAGTACGGGAGTTGGAATGCGATCTGGCACGGGATATGGAACGCGATCTGACACGGGAATTGGAATGCGATTTGGCTCTGGAAGAGGATTGCAATCTGGCAGGAGATGTGGAATGCGTTCTGGCACGCGAGGCGGAATGCGTTCTGGCACGGGATATGGTACGCGATCTGGCACTGGATACGGCACGCGATCTGGCTCGGGAGGTGGAATGCGATCTGGCACGGGAAGTGGAATGCGATCTGGCGCGGGATGTGGCATTCGATGTGGCACGGGATATGGCACGCGATCTGGCACGGGAGGTAGTATATGATCTAGCACGGGAGGTGGAGTGCCATCTGGCGCTGGAGCTGGAATTCGATCTGGCACGGGATAAGGCACGCGATATGGAACGGGATGAGGAATGCGAAATGGCAGGGGATATGGAACGCGATCTGGCACGGGATATGACACGCGATCTGGCATGGGAGTTGGAATGCGTTCTGGCAAGGGAGGTGGAATGCGATCTGGCACCGGAGGTGGAATACGATCTGGCACGGGATATGGCACGCGATCTGGCACTGCATACGGCACGCGATCTGGCACGGGAGGTGGAATGCGATCTGGCACGGGAAATGGAACGCGATCTAGCAGAGGAGGTAGAATGCGATCTAGCACGGGAAGTGAAGTGCCATCTGGCGCTGGAGGTGGAGTTCGATCTGGCACGGGATAAGGCACGCGATATGGCACGGGATGAGCAATGCGAACTGCCAGAGGATATGCCACGCGATCTGGCACGGGATATGACACGCGATCTGGCAAGGGAGTTGGAATGCGATCTGGCAAGGGAGGTGGAATGCGATCTGGCACCGGAGGTGGAATAGGACCTGGCACGGGATCTGGCACGCGATCTGGCACTGGATACGGCACGCGATCTGTCACGGGAGGTGGAATGCGATCTGGCACGGGAGGTGGTGTGCCATCTGGCGCTGGAGGTGGAGTTCGATCTGGCACTGGGTAATGCACGCGATATGGCACGGGATGAGGAATGCGAACTGCCAGAGGATATGCCACGCGATCTGGCACGGGATATGACACGCGATTTGGCAAGGGAGTTGGAATGCGATCTGGCAAGGGAGGTGGAATGCGAACTGTCACCGGAGGTGGAATAGGACCTGGCACGGGATATGGCACGCGATCTGGCACTGGATACGGCACGCGATCTGGCACGGGAGGTGGAGTGCGATCTGGCACGGGAGGTGGAATTAGATCTAGCAGGGGAGGTGGATTGAGATTTGGCACGGGGTATTGCACGCGATATGGTACGGGAGGTGGAATGCAATCTGACACGAGAGGTGGAATGCGACCTCGCATGTAAGGTGGAATGCGACCTCGCATGTAAGGTGGAATGCGGTCTAGTACGGGAGTTGGAATGCGATCTGGCACGGGATATGGAACGCGATCTGACACGGGAATTGGAATGCGATTTGGCTCTGGAAGAGGATTGCAATCTGGCAGGGGATGTGGAATGCGTTCTGGCACGCGAGGCGGAATGCGTTCTGGCACGGGATATGGTACGCGATCTGGCACTGGATACGGCACGCGATCTGGCTCGGGAGGTGGAATGCGATCTGGCACGGGAAGTGGAATGCGATCTGGCGCGGGATGTGGCATTCGATGTGGCACGGGATATGGCACGCGATCTGGCACGGGAGGTAGTATATGATCTAGCACGGGAGGTGGAGTGCCATCTGGCGCTGGAGCTGGAATTCGATCTGGCACGGGATAAGGCACGCGATATGGAACGGGATGAGGAATGCGAACTGGCAGGGGATATGGAACGCGATCTGGCACGGGATATGACACGCGATCTGGCATGGGAGTTGGAATGCGTTCTGGCAAGGGAGGTGGAATGCGATCTGGCACCGGAGGTGGAATACGATCTGGCACGGGATATGGCACGCGATCTGGCACTGCATACGGCACGCGATCTGGCACGGGAGGTGGAATGCGATCTGGCACGGGAAATGGAACGCGATCTAGCAGAGGAGGTAGAATGCCATCTGGCACGGGAAGTGGAATGCGTTCTGGCACGGGAGGCGGAATAGCGTTCTGGCACGGGATACGGCATGCGATCTGGCACTGGATACGGCACGCGATCTGGCACGGGAGGTGGAATTCGATCTGGGACGGGATATGACACGCGATCTGCTAAAGGAGGTGGATTGCGATGCGGCACGTGAGGTGGAATGCGATCTGGCACGGGAGGTGGAATGCGATCTGGAAGTGGCGGTGGAATGAGATATGGCGGGGGAGGTGGAATGCGATCTGGAAGTGGCGGTGGAATGAGATATGGCGGGGGAGGCGGAATGCGATCTGGCGGTGGAGGAGGAATGAGATATGGCACGGTAGGTGGAATGCAATCTGGCACGGGATATATAACGCGATTTAGTAGAGGAGGTAGAATGCGATCTGGCACGGGAGGTGGTATGCGATCTGGCACGGGAGGTGGAATGCGATCTGGAAGTGGCGGTGGAATGAGATATGGCGGGGGAGGTGGAATGCGATCTGGAAGTGGCGGTGGAATGAGATATGGCGGGGGAGGCGGAATGCGATCTGGCGGTGGAGGAGGAATGAGATATGGCACGGTAGGTGGAATGCGATCTGGAAGTGGCGGTGGAATGAGATATGGCGGGGGAGGTGGAATGCGATCTGGAAGTGGCGGTGGAATGAGATATGGCGGGGGAGGCGGAATGCGATCTGGCACGGGAGGAGGTATGCGAACTGGCACGGGAGGTGGAATGCGATCTGGAAGTGGCGGTGGAATGAGATATGGCGGGGGAGGTGGAATGCGATCTGGAAGTGGCGGTGGAATGAGATATGGCGGGGGAGGCGGAATGCGATCTGGCGGTGGAGGAGGAATGAGATATGGCACGGTAGGTGGAATGCGATCTGGAAGTGGCGGTGGAATGAGATATGGCGGGGGAGGTGGAATGCGATCTGGAAGTGGCGGTGGAATGAGATATGGCGGGGGAGGCGGAATGCGATCTGGCGGTGGAGGAGGAATGAGATATGGCACGGTAGGTGGAATGCGATCTGGAAGTGGCGGTGGAATGAGATATGGCGGGGGAGGTGGAATGCGATCTGGAAGTGGCGGTGGAATGAGATATGGCGGGGGAGGCGGAATGCGATCTGGCGGTGGAGGAGGAATGAGATATGGCACGGTAGGTGGAATGCAATCTGGCACGGGATATAGAACGCGATCTAGTAGAGGAGGTAGAATGCGATCTGGCACGGGAGGTGGTATGCGATCTGGCACGGGAGGTGGAATGCGATCTGGAAGTGGCGGTGGAATTAGATATGGCGGGGGAGGTGGTATGCGATCTGGAAGTGGCGGTGGAATGAGATATGGCGGGGGAGGCGGAATGCGATCTGGCGGTGGAGGAGGAATGAGATATGGCACGGTAGGTGGAATGCGATCTGGAAGTGGCGTTGGAATGAGATATGGCGGGGGAGGTGGAATGCGATCTGGAAGTGGCGGTGGAATGAGATATGGTGGGGGAGGCGGAATGCGATCTGGCACGGGAGGAGGTATGCGATCTGGCACGGGAGGTGGAATGCGATCTGGAAGTGGCGGTGGAATGAGATATGGCGGGGGAGGTGGAATGCGATCTGGAAGTGGCGGTGGAATGAGATATGGCGGGGGAGGCGGAATGCGATCTGGCGGTGGAGGAGGAATGAGATATGGCACGGTAGGTGGAATGCGATCAGGAAGTGGCGGTGGAATGAGATATGGCACGGTAGGTGCAATGCAATCTGACACGGGATATGGAACGCGATCTGCTGAAGGAGGTGGATTGCGATGTTGCACGTGAGGAGGAATGCGATCTGGCACGGGAGGTGGAATGCGATGTGGTACGGAAGGTGGTATGCGAATGAGACGGGAGGTGGAATGCGATCTGGAACGGGAGGTGTAATGCGATCTGGAGCGGCATATGGCACGCGATCTGGTGCGGGAGGAGGAATGCGATCTGTCACGGAAGGTGAAATGCGATCTGGTATGGGAGGTGGAATGTGATATGTGACGGGAATTAGAATGCATTCTGGCACGGGATATGGAACGCGATCTAGCAGAGGAGATAGAATGAGATCTGGCACGGGAGGTAGAATGCGATCTAGCACGGGAGGTGAAGTGCCATCTGGCGCTGGAGGTGGAGTTCGATCTGGCACGGGATAAGGCACGCGATATGGCACGGGATGAGCAATGCGAACTGCCAGAGGATATGCCACGCGATCTGGCACGGGATATGACACGCGATCTGTCAAGGGAGTTGGAATGCGATCTGGCAAGGGAGGTGGAATGCGATCTGGCACCGGAGGTGGAATAGGACCTGGCACGGGATCTGGCACGCGATCTGGCACTGGATACGGCACGCGATCTGTCACGGGAGGTGGAATGCGATCTGGCACGGGAGGTGGTGTGCCATCTGGCGCTGGAGGTGGAGTTCGATCTGGCACGGGGTAATGCACGCGATATGGCACGGGATGAGGAATGCGAACTGCCAGAGGATATGCCACGCGATCTGGCACGGGATATGACACGCGATTTGGCAAGGGAGTTGGAATGCGATCTGGCAAGGGAGGTGGAATGCGAACTGGCACCGGAGGTGGAATAGGACCTGGCACGCAATATGGCACGCGATCTGGCACTGGATACGGCACGCGATCTGGCACGGGAGGTGGAGTGCGATCTGGCACGGGAGGTGGAATTAGATCTAGCAGGGGAGGTGGATTGAGATTTGGCACGGGGTATGGCACGCGATATGGTACGGGAGGTGGAATGCAATCTGACACGAGAGGTGGAATGCGACCTCGCATGTAAGGTGGAATGCGGTCTAGTACGGGAGTTGGAATGCGATCTGGCACGGGATATGGAACGCGATCTGACACGGGAATTGGAATGCGATTTGGCTCTGGAAGAGGATTGCAATCTGGCAGGGGATGTGGAATGCGTTCTGGCACGCGAGGCGGAATGCGTTCTGGCACGGGATATGGTACGCGATCTGGCACTGGATACGGCACGCGATCTGGCTCGGGAGGTGGAATGCGATCTGGCACGGGAAGTGGAATGCGATCTGGCGCGGGATGTGGCATTCGATGTGGCACGGGATATGGCACGCGATCTGGCACGGGAGGTAGTATATGATCTAGCACGGGAGGTGGAGTGCCATCTGGCGCTGGAGCTGGAATTCGATCTGGCACGGGATAAGGCACGCGATATGGAACGGGATGAGGAATGCGAACTGGCAGGGGATATGGAACGCGATCTGGCACGGGATATGACACGCGATCTGGCATGGGAGTTGGAATGCGTTCTGGCAAGGGAGGTGGAATGCGATCTGGCACCGGAGGTGGAATACGATCTGGCACGGGATATGGCACGCGATCTGGCACTGCATACGGCACGCGATCTGGCACGGGAGGTGGAATGCGATCTGGCACGGGAAATGGAACGCGATCTAGCAGAGGAGGTAGAATGCGATCTAGCACGGGAGGTGAAGTGCCATCTGGCGCTGGAGGTGGAGTTCGATCTGGCACGGGATAAGGCACGCGATATGGCACGGGATGAGCAATGCGAACTGCCAGAGGATATGCCACGCGATCTGGCACGGGATATGACACGCGATCTGGCAAGGGAGTTGGAATGCGATCTGGCAAGGGAGGTGGAATGCGATCTGGCACCGGAGGTGGAATAGGACCTGGCACGGGATCTGGCACGCGATCTGGCACTGGATACGGCACGCGATCTGTCACGGGAGGTGGAATGCGATCTGGCACGGGAGGTGGTGTGCCATCTGGCGCTGGAGGTGGAGTTCGATCTGGCACGGGGTAATGCACGCGATATGGCACGGGATGAGGAATGCGAACTGCCAGAGGATATGCCACGCGATCTGGCACGGGATATGACACGCAATTTGGCAAGGGAGTTGGAATGCGATCTGGCAAGGGAGGTGGAATGCGAACTGTCACCGGAGGTGGAATAGGACCTGGCACGGGATATGGCACGCGATCTGGCACTGGATACGGCACGCGATCTGGCACGGGAGGTGGAGTGCGATCTGGCACGGGAGGTGGAATTAGATCTAGCAGGGGAGGTGGATTGAGATTTGGCACGGGGTATTGCACGCGATATGGTACGGGAGGTGGAATGCAATCTGACACGAGAGGTGGAATGCGACCTCGCATGTAAGGTGGAATGCGGTCTAGTACGGGAGTTGGAATGCGATCTGGCACGGGATATGGAACGCGATCTGACACGGGAATTGGAATGCGATTTGGCTCTGGAAGAGGATTGCAATCTGGCAGGGGATGTGGAATGCGTTCTGGCACGCGAGGCGGAATGCGTTCTGGCACGGGATATGGTACGCGATCTGGCACTGGATACGGCACGCGATCTGGCTCGGGAGGTGGAATGCGATCTGGCACGGGAAGTGGAATGCGATCTGGCGCGGGATGTGGCATTCGATGTGGCACGGGATATGGCACGCGATCTGGCACGGGAGGTAGTATATGATCTAGCACGGGAGGTGGAGTGCCATCTGGCGCTGGAGCTGGAATTCGATCTGGCACGGGATAAGGCACGCGATATGGAACGGGATGAGGAATGCGAACTGGCAGGGGATATGGAACGCGATCTGGCACGGGATATGACACGCGATCTGGCATGGGAGTTGGAATGCGTTCTGGCAAGGGAGGTGGAATGCGATCTGGCACCGGAGGTGGAATACGATCTGGCACGGGATATGGCACGCGATCTGGCACTGCATACGGCACGCGATCTGGCACGGGAGGTTGAATGCGATCTGGCACGGGAAATGGAACGCGATCTAGCAGAGGAGGTAGAATGCCATCTGGCACGGGAAGTGGAATGCGTTCTGGCACGGGAGGCGGAATAGCGTTCTGGCACGGGATACGGCATGCGATCTGGCACTGGATACGGCACGCGATCTGGCACGGGAGGTGGAAT
>NC_091128.1:4737587-4750087 GCF_040183065.1 Periplaneta americana
GAACTGCCAGAGGATATGCCACGCGATCTGGCACGGGATATGACACGCGATCTGGCAAGGGAGTTGGAATGCGATCTGGCAAGGGAGGTGGAATGCGATCTGGCACCGGAGGTGGAATAGGACCTGGCACGGGATCTGGCACGCGATCTGGCACTGGATACGGCTCGCGATCTGTCACGGGAGGTGGAATGCGATCTGGCACGGGAGGTGGTGTGCCATCTGGCGCTGGAGGTGGAGTTCGATCTGGCACGGGGTAATGCACGCGATATGGCACGGGATGAGGAATGCGAACTGCCAGAGGATATGCCACGCGATCTGGCAAGGGATATGACACGCGATTTGGCAAGGGAGTTGGAATGCGATCTGGCAAGGGAGGTGGAATGCGAACTGGCACCGGAGGTGGAATAGGACCTGGCACGGGATATGGCACGCGATCTGGCACTGGATACGGCACGCGATCTGGCACGGGAGGTGGAGTGCGATCTGGCACGGGAGGTGGAATTAGATCTAGCAGGGGAGGTGGATTGAGATTTGGCACGGGGTATGGCACGCGATATGGTACGGGAGGTGGAATGCAATCTGACACGAGAGGTGGAATGCGACCTCGCATGTAAGGTGGAATGCGGTCTAGTAAGGGAGTTGGAATGCGATCTGGCACGGGATATGGAACGCGATCTGACACGGGAATTGGAATGCGATTTGGCTCTGGAAGAGGATTGCAATCTGGCAGGGGATGTGGAATGCGTTCTGGCACGCGAGGCGGAATGCGTTCTGGCACGGGATATGGTACGCGATCTGGCACTGGATACGGCACGCGATCTGGCTCGGGAGGTGGAATGCGATCTGGCACGGGAAGTGGAATGCGATCTGGCGCGGGATGTGGCATTCGATGTGGCACGGGATATGGCACGCGATCTGGCACGGGAGGTAGTATATGATCTAGCACGGGGGGTGGAGTGCCATCTGGCGCTGGAGCTGGAATTCGATCTGGCACGGGATAAGGCACGCGATATGGAACGGGATGAGGAATGCGAACTGGCAGGGGATATGGAACGCGATCTGGCACGGGATATGACACGCGATCTGGCATGGGAGTTGGAATGCATTCTGGCAAGGGAGGTGGAATGCGATCTGGCACCGGAGGTGGAATACGATCTGGCACGGGATATGGCACGCGATCTGGCACTGCATACGGCACGCGATCTGGCACGGGAGGTGGAATGCGATCTGGCACGGGAAATGGAACGCGATCTAGCAGAGGAGGTAGAATGCGATCTAGCACGGGAGGTGAAGTGCCATCTGGCGCTGGAGGTGGAGTTCGATCTGGCACGGGATAAGGCACGCGATATGGCACGGGATGAGCAATGCGAACTGCCAGAGGATATGCCACGCGATCTGGCACGGGATATGACACGCGATCTGGCAAGGGAGTTGGAATGCGATCTGGCAAGGGAGGTGGAATGCGATCTGGCACCGGAGGTGGAATAGGACCTGGCACGGGATCTGGCACGCGATCTGGCACTGGATACGGCACGCGATCTGTCACGGGAGGTGGAATGCGATCTGGCACGGGAGGTGGTGTGCCATCTGGCGCTGGAGGTGGAGTTCGATCTGGCACGGGGTAATGCACGCGATATGGCACGGGATGAGGAATGCGAACTGCCAGAGGATATGCCACGCGATCTGGCACGGGATATGACACGCGATTTGGCAATGGAGTTGGAATGCGATCTGGCAAGGGAGGTGGAATGCGAACTGGCACCGGAGGTGGAATAGGACCTGGCACGGGATATGGCACGCGATCTGGCACTGGATACGGCACGCGATCTGGCACGGGAGGTGGAGTGCGATCTGGCACGGGAGGTGGAATTAGATCTAGCAGGGGAGGTGGATTGAGATTTGGCACGGGGTATTGCACGCGATATGGTACGGGAGGTGGAATGCAATCTGACACGAGAGGTGGAATGCGACCTCGCATGTAAGGTGGAATGCGGTCTAGTACGGGAGTTGGAATGCGATCTGGCACGGGATATGGAACGCGATCTGACACGGGAATTGGAATGCGATTTGGCTCTGGAAGAGGATTGCAATCTGGCAGGGGATGTGGAATGCGTTCTGGCACGCGAGGCGGAATGCGTTCTGGCACGGGATATGGTACGCGATCTGGCACTGGATACGGCACGCGATCTGGCTCGGGAGGTGGAATGCGATCTGGCACGGGAAGTGGAATGCGATCTGGCGCGGGATGTGGCATTCGATGTGGCACGGGATATGGCACGCGATCTGGCACGGGAGGTAGTATATGATCTAGCACGGGAGGTGGAGTGCCATCTGGCGCTGGAGCTGGAATTCGATCTGGCACGGGATAAGGCACGCGATATGGAACGGGATGAGGAATGCGAACTGGCAGGGGATATGGAACGCGATCTGGCACGGGATATGACACGCGATCTGGCATGGGAGTTGGAATGCGTTCTGGCAAGGGAGGTGGAATGCGATCTGGCACCGGAGGTGGAATACGATCTGGCACGGGATATGGCACGCGATCTGGCACTGCATACGGCACGCGATCTGGCACGGGAGGTGGAATGCGATCTGGCACGGGAAATGGAACGCGATCTAGCAGAGGAGGTAGAATGCCATCTGGCACGGGAAGTGGAATGCGTTCTGGCACGGGAGGCGGAATAGCGTTCTGGCACGGGATACGGCATGCGATCTGGCACTGGATACGGCACGCGATCTGGCACGGGAGGTGGAATTCGATCTGGGACGGGATATGACACGCGATCTGCTAAAGGAGGTGGATTGCGATGCGGCACGTGAGGTGGAATGCGATCTGGCACGGGAGGTGCAATGCGATCTGGTAGTGGCGGTGGAATGAGATATGGCGGGGGAAGTGGAATGCGATCTGGAAGTGGCGGTGGAATGAGATATGGCGGGGGAGGCGGAATGCGATCTGGCGGTGGAGGAGGAATGAGATATGGCACGGTAGGTGGAATGCAATCTGGCACGGGATATATAACGCGATTTAGTAGAGGAGGTAGAATGCGATCTGGCACGGGAGGTGGTATGCGATCTGGCACGGGAGGTGGAATGCGATCTGGAAGTGGCGGTGGAATGAGATATGGCGGGGGAGGTGGAATGCGATCTGGAAGTGGCGGTGGAATGAGATATGGCGGGGGAGGCGGAATGCGATCTGGCGGTGGAGGAGGAATGAGATATGGCACGGTAGGTGGAATGCGATCTGGAAGTGGCGGTGGAATGAGATATGGCGGGGGAGGTGGAATGCGATCTGGAAGTGGCGGTGGAATGAGATACGGCGGGGGAGGCGGAATGCGATCTGGCA
Source organism: Periplaneta americana (assembly GCF_040183065.1). Classification (NCBI taxonomy): domain Eukaryota; kingdom Metazoa; phylum Arthropoda; class Insecta; order Blattodea; family Blattidae; genus Periplaneta; species Periplaneta americana. The sequence continues at coordinate 4,740,934 of NC_091128.1, forward strand.
CGGGAGGAGGTATGCGATCTGGCACGGGAGGTGGAATGCGATCTGGAAGTGGCGGTGGAATGAGATATGGCGGGGGAGGTGGAATGCGATCTGGAAGTGGCGGTGGAATGAGATATGGCGGGGGAGGCGGAATGCGATCTGGCGGTGGAGGAGGAATGAGATATGGCACGGTAGGTGGAATGCGATCTGGAAGTGGCGGTGGAATGAGATATGGCGGGGGAGGTGGAATGCGATCTGGAAGTGGCGGTGGAATGAGATATGGCGGGGGAGGCGGAATGCGATCTGGCGGTGGAGGAGGAATGAGATATGGCACGGTAGGTGGAATGCGATCTGGAAGTGGCGGTGGAATGAGATATGGCGGGGGAGGTGGAATGCGATCTGGAAGTGGCGGTGGAATGAGATATGGCGGGGGAGGCGGAATGCGATCTGGCGGTGGAGGAGGAATGAGATATGGCACGGTAGGTGGAATGCAATCTGGCACGGGATATAGAACGCGATCTAGTAGAGGAGGTAGAATGCGATCTGGCACGGGAGGTGGTATGCGATCTGGCACGGGAGGTGGAATGCGATCTGGAAGTGGCGGTGGAATGAGATATGGCGGGGGAGGTGGACTGCGATCTGGAAGTGGCGGTGGTATGAGATATGGCGGGGGAGGCGGAATGCGATCTGGCGGTGGAGGAGGAATGAGATATGGCACGGTAGGTGGAATGCGATCTGGAAGTGGCGGTGGAATGAGATATGGCGGGGGAGGTGGAATGCGATCTGGAAGTGGCGGTGGAATGAGATATGGTGGGGGAGGCGGAATGCGATCTGGCACGGGAGGAGGTATGCGATCTGGCACGGGAGGTGGAATGCGATCTGGAAGTGGCGGTGGAATGAGATATGGCGGGGGAGGTGGAATGCGATCTGGAAGTGGCGGTGGAATGAGATATGGCGGGGGAGGCGGAATGCGATCTGGCGGTGGAGGAGGAATGAGATATGGCACGGTAGGTGGAATGCGATCTGGAAGTGGCGGTGGAATGAGATATGGCACGGTAGGTGCAATGCAATCTGGCACGGGATATGGAACGCGATCTGCTGAAGGAGGTGGATTGCGATGTTGCACGTGAGGAGGAATGCGATCTGGCACGGGAGGTGGAATGCGATGTGGTACGGAAGGTGGTATGCGAATGAGACGGGAGGTGGAATGCGATCTGGAACGGGAGGTGTAATGCGATCTGCAGCGGCATATGGCACGCGATCTGGTGCGGGAGGAGGAATGCGATCTGTCACGGAAGGTGAAATGCGATCTGGTATGGGAGGTGGAATGTGATATGTGACGGGAAGTAGAATGCATTCTGGCACGGGATATGGAACGCGATCTAGCAGAGGAGGTAGAATGAGATCTGGCACGGGAGGTAGAATGCGATCTAGCACGGGAGGTGAAGTGCCATCTGGCGCTGGAGGTGGAGTTCGATCTGGCACGGGATAAGGCACGCGATATGGCACGGGATGAGCAATGCGAACTGCCAGAGGATATGCCACGCGATCTGGCACGGGATATGACACGCGATCTGGCAAGGGAGTTGGAATGCGATCTGGCAAGGGAGGTGGAATGCGATCTGGCACCGGAGGTGGAATAGGACCTGGCACGGGATCTGGCACGCGATCTGGCACTGGATACGGCACGCGATCTGGCACGGGAGGTGGAATGCGATCTGGCACGGGAGGTGGTGTGCCATCTGGCGCTGGAGGTGGAGTTCGATCTGGCACGGGGTAATGCACGCGATATGGCACGGGATGAGGAATGCGAACTGCCAGAGGATATGCCACGCGATCTGGCACGGGATATGACACGCGATTTGGCAAGGGAGTTGGAATGCGATCTGGCAAGGGAGGTGGAATGCGAACTGTCACCGGAGGTGGAATAGGACCTGGCACGGGATATGGCACGCGATCTGGCACTGGATACGGCACGCGATCTGGCACGGGAGGTGGAGTGCGATCTGGCACGGGAGTTGGAATTAGATCTAGCAGGGGAGGTGGATTGAGATTTGGCACGGGGTATGGCACGCGATATGGTACGGGAGGTGGAATGCAATCTGACACGAGAGGTGGAATGCGACCTAGCATGTAAGGTGGAATGCGGTCTAGTACGGGAGTTGGAATGCGATCTGGCACGGGATATGGAACGCGATCTGACACGGGAATTGGAATGCGATTTGGCTCTGGAAGAGGATTGCAATCTGGCAGGGGATGTGGAATGCGTTCTGGCACGCGAGGCGGAATGCGTTCTGGCACGGGATATGGTACGCGATCTGGCACTGGATACGGCACGCGATCTGGCTCGGGAGGTGGAATGCGATCTGGCACGGGAAGTGGAATGCGATCTGGCGCGGGATGTGGCATTCGATGTGGCACGGGATATGGCACGCGATCTGGCACGGGAGGTAGTATATGATCTAGCACGGGAGGTGGAGTGCCATCTGGCGCTGGAGCTGGAATTCGATCTGGCACGGGATAAGGCACGCGATATGGAACGGGATGAGGAATGCGAACTGGCAGGGGATATGGAACGCGATCTGGCACGGGATATGACACGCGATCTGGCATGGGAGTTGGAATGCGTTCTGGCAAGGGAGGTGGAATGCGATCTGGCACCGGAGGTGGAATACGATCTGGCACGGGATATGGCACGCGATCTGGCACTGCATACGGCACGCGATCTAGCACGGGAGGTGGAATGCGATCTGGCACGGGAAATGGAACGCGATCTAGCAGAGGAGGTAGAATGCCATCTGGCACGGGAAGTGGAATGCGTTCTGGCACGGGAGGCGGAATAGCGTTCTGGCACGGGATACGGCATGCGATCTGGCACTGGATACGGCACGCGATCTGGCACGGGAGGTGGAATTCGATCTGGGACGGGATATGACACGCGATCTGCTAAAGGAGGTGGATTGCGATGCGGCACGTGAGGTGGAATGCGATCTGGCACGGGAGGTGGAATGCGATCTGGAAGTGGCGGTGGAATGAGATATGGCGGGGGAGGTGGAATGCGATCTGGAAGTGGCGGTGGAATGAGATATGGCGGGGGAGGCGGAATGCGATCTGGCGGTGGAGGAGGAATGAGATATGGCACGGTAGGTGGAATGCAATCTGGCACGGGATATATAACGCGATTTAGTAGAGGAGGTAGAATGCGATCTGGCACGGGAGGTGGTATGCGATCTGGCACGGGAGGTGGAATGCGATCTGGAAGTGGCGGTGGAATGAGATATGGCGGGGGAGGTGGAATGCGATCTGGAAGTGGCGGTGGAATGAGATATGGCGGGGGAGGCGGAATGCGATCTGGCGGTGGAGGAGGAATGAGATATGGCACGGTAGGTGGAATGCGATCTGGAAGTGGCGGTGGAATGAGATATGGCGGGGGAGGTGGAATGCGATCTGGAAGTGGCGGTGGAATGAGATATGGCGGGGGAGGCGGAATGCGATCTGGCGTTGGAGGAGGAATGAGATATGGCACGGTAGGCGGAATGCGATCTGGAAGTGGCGGTGGAATGAGATATGGCGGGGGAGGTGGAATGCGATCTGGAAGTGGCGGTGGAATGAGATATGGCGGGGGAGGCGGAATGCGATCTGGCGGTGGAGGAGAAATGAGATATGGCACGGTAGGTGGAATGCAATCTGGCACGGGATATAGAACGCGATCTAGTAGAGGAGGTAGAATGCGATCTGGCACGGGAGGTGGTATGTGATCTGGCACGGGAGGTGGAATGCGATCTGGAAGTGGCGGTGGAATGAGATATGGCGGGGGAGGTGGAATGCGATCTGGAAGTGGCGGTGGAATGAGATATGGCGGGGGAGGCGGAATGCGATCTAGCGGTGGAGGAGGAATGAGATATGGCACGGTAGGTGGAATGCGATCTGGAAGTGGCGGTGGAATGAGATATGGCGGGGGAGGTGGAATGCGATCTGGAAGTGGCGGTGGAATGAGATATGGTGGGGGAGGCGCAATGCGATCTGGCACGGGAGGAGGTATGCGATCTGGCACGGGAGGTGGAATGCGATCTGGAAGTGGCGGTGGAATGAGATATGGCGGGGGAGGTGGAATGCGATCTGGAAGTGGCGGTGGAATGAGATATGGCGGGGGAGGCGGAATGCGATCTGGCGGTGGAGGAGGAATGAGATATGGCACGGTAGGTGGAATGCGATCTGGAAGTGGCGGTGGAATGAGATATGGCACGGTAGGTGCAATGCAATCTGGCACGGGATATGGAACGCGATCTGCTGAAGGAGGTGGATTGCGATGTTGCACGTGAGGAGGAATGCGATCTGGCACATGAGGTGGAATGCGATGTGGTACGGAAGGTGGTATGCGAATGAGACGGGAGGTAGAATGCGATCTGGAACGGGAGGTGTAATGCGATCTGGAGCGGCATATGGCACGCGATCTGGTGCGGGAGGAGGAATGCGATCTGTCACGGAAGGTGAAATGCGATCTGGTATGGGAGGTGGAATGTGATATGTGACGGGAAGTAGAATGCATTCTGGCACGGGATATGGAACGCGATCTAGCAGAGGAGGTAGAATGAGATCTGGCACGGGAGGTAGAATGCGATCTAGCACGGGAGGTGAAGTGCCATCTGGCGCTGGAGGTGGAGTTCGATCTGGCACGGGATAAGGCACGCGATATGGCACGGGATGAGCAATGCGAACTGCCAGAGGATATGCCACGCGATCTGGCACGGGATATGACACGCGATCTGGCAAGGGAGTTGGAATGCGATCTGGCAAGGGAGGTGGAATGCGATCTGGCACCGGAGGTGGAATAGGACCTGGCACGGGATCTGGCACGCGATCTGGCACTGGATACGGCACGCGATCTGGCACGGGAGGTGGAATGCGATCTGGCACGGGAGGTAGTGTGCCATCTGGCGCTGGAGGTGGAGTTCGATCTGGCACGGGGTAATGCACGCGATATGGCACGGGATGAGGAATGCGAACTGCCAGAGGATATGCCACGCGATCTGGCACGGGATATGACACGCGATTTGGCAAGGGAGTTGGAATGCGATCTGGCAAGGGAGGTGGAATGCGAACTGGCACCGGAGGTGGAATAGGACCTGGCACGGGATATGGCACGCGATCTGGCACTGGATACGGCACGCGATCTGGCACGGGAGGTGGAGTGCGATCTGGCACGGGAGGTGGAATTAGATCTAGCAGGGGAGGTGGATTGAGATTTGGCACGGGGTATGGCACGCGATATGGTACGGGAGGTGGAATGCAATCTGACACGAGAGGTGGAATGCGACCTCGCATGTAAGGTGGAATGCGGTCTAGTACGGGAGTTGGAATGCGATCTGGCACGGGATATGGAACGCGATCTGACACGGGAATTGGAATGCGATTTGGCTCTGGAAGAGGATTGCAATCTGGCAGGGGATGTGGAATGCGTTCTGGCACGCGAGGCGGAATGCGTTCTGGCACGGGATATGGTACGCGATCTGGCACTGGATACGGCACGCGATCTGGCTCGGGAGGTGGAATGCGATCTGGCACGGGAAGTGGAATGCGATCTGGCGCGGGATGTGGCATTCGATGTGGCACGGGATATGGCACGCGATCTGGCACGGGAGGTAGTATATGATCTAGCACGGGAGGTGGAGTGCCATCTGGCGCTGGAGCTGGAATTCGATCTGGCACGGGATAAGGCACGCGATATGGAACGGGATGAGGAATGCGAACTGGCAGGGGATATGGAACGCGATCTGGCACGGGATATGACACGCGATCTGGCATGGGAGTTGGAATGCGTTCTGGCAAGGGAGGTGGAATGCGATCTGGCACCGGAGGTGGAATACGATCTGGCACGGGATATGGCACGCGATCTGGCACTGCATACGGCACGCGATCTGGCACGGGAGGTGGAATGCGATCTGGCACGGGAAATGGAACGCGATCTAGCAGAGGAGGTAGAATGCCATCTGGCACGGGAAGTGGAATGCGTTCTGGCACGGGAGGCGGAATAGCGTTCTGGCACGGGATACGGCATGCGATCTGGCACTGGATACGGCACGCGATCTGGCACGGGAGGTGGAATTCGATCTGGGACGGGATATGACACGCGATCTGCTAAAGGAGGTGGATTGCGATGCGGCACGTGAGGTGGAATGCGATCTGGCACGGGAGGTGGAATGCGATCTGGAAGTGGCGGTGGAATGAGATATGGCGGGGGAGGTGGAATGCGATCTGGAAGTGGCGGTGGAATGAGATATGGCGGGGGAGGCGGAATGCGATCTGGCGGTGGAGGAGGAATGAGATATGGCACGGTAGGTGGAATGCAATCTGGCACGGGATATATAACGCGATTTAGTAGAGGAGGTAGAATGCGATCTGGCACGGGAGGTGGTATGCGATCTGGCACGGGAGGTGGAATGCGATCTGGAAGTGGCGGTGGAATGAGATATGGCGGGGGAGGTGGAATGCGATCTGGAAGTGGCGGTGGAATGAGATATGGCGGGGGAGGCGGAATGCGATCTGGCGGTGGAGGAGGAATGAGATATGGCACGGTAGGTGGAATGCGATCTGGAAGTGGCGGTGGAATGAGATATGGCGGGGGAGGTGGAATGCGATCTGGAAGTGGCGGTGGAATGAGATATGGCGGGGGAGGCGGAATGCGATCTGGCACGCGAGGAGGTATGCGATCTGGCACGGGAGGTGGAATGCGATCTGGAAGTGGCGGTGGAATGAGATATGGCGGGGGAGGTGGAATGCGATCTGGAAGTGGCGGTGGAATGAGATATGGCGGGGGAGGCGGAATGCGATCTGGCGGTGGAGGAGGAATGAGATATGGCACGGTAGGTGGAATGCGATCTGGAAGTGGCGGTGGAATGAGATATGGCGGGGGAGGTGGAATGCGATCTGGAAGTGGCGGTGGAATGAGATATGGCGGGGGAGGCGGAATGCGATCTGGCGGTGGAGGAGGAATGAGATATGGCACGGTAGGTGGAATGCGATCTGGATGTGGCGGTGGAATGAGATATGGCGGGGGAGGTGGAATGCGATCTGGAAGTGGCGGTGGAATGAGATATGGCGGGGGAGGCGGAATGCGATCTGGCGGTGGAGGAGGAATGAGATATGGCACGGTAGGTGGAATGCAATCTGGCACGGGATATAGAACGCGATCTAGTAGAGGAGGTAGAATGCGATCTGGCACGGGAGGTGGTATGCGATCTGGCACGGGAGGTGGAATGCGATCTGGAAGTGGCGGTGGAATGAGATATGGCGGGGGAGGTGGAATGCGATCTGGAAGTGGCGGTGGAATGAGATATGGCGGGGGAGGCGGAATGCGATCTGGCGGTGGAGGAGGAATGAGATATGGCACGGTAGGTGGAATGCGATCTGGAAGTGGCGGTGGAATGAGATATGGCGGGGGAGGTGGAATGCGATCTGGAAGTGGCGGTGGAATGAGATATGGCGGGGGAGGTGGAATGCGATCTGGAAGTGGCGGTGGAATGAGATATGGCGGGGGAGGCGGAATGCGATCTGGCGGTGGAGGAGGAATGAGATATAGCACGGTAGGTGGAATGCGATCTGGAAGTGGCGGTGGAATGAGATATGGCACGGTAGGTGCAATGCAATCTGGCACGGGATATGGAACGCGATCTGCTGAAGGAGGTGGATTGCGATGTTGCACGTGAGGAGGAATGCGATCTGGCACGGGAGGTGGAATGCGATGTGGTACGGAAGGTGGTATGCGAATGAGACGGGAGGTGGAATGCGATCTGGAACGGGAGGTGTAATGCGATCTGGAGCGGCATATGGCACGCGATCTGGTGCGGGAGGAGGAATGCGATCTGTCACGGAAGGTGAAATGCGATCTGGTATGGGAAGTGGAATGTGATATGTGACGGGAAGTAGAATGCATTCTGGCACGGGATATGGAACGCGATCTAGCAGAGGAGGTAGAATGAGATCTGGCACGGGAGGTAGAATGCGATCTAGCACGGGAGGTGAAGTGCCATCTGGCGCTGGAGGTGGAGTTCGATCTGGCACGGGATAAGGCACGCGATATGGCACGGGATGAGCAATGCGAACTGCCAGAGGATATGCCACGCGATCTGGCACGGGATATGACACGCGATCTGGCAAGGGAGTTGGAATGCGATCTGGCAAGGGAGGTGGAATGCGATCTGGCACCGGAGGTGGAATAGGAACTGGCACGGGATCTGGCACGCGATCTGGCACTGGATACGGCACGCGATCTGGCACGGGAGGTGGAATGCGATCTGGCACGGGAGGTGGTGTGCCATCTGGCGCTGGAGGTGGAGTTCGATCTGGCACGGGGTAATGCACGCGATATGGCACGGGATGAGGAATGCGAACTGCCAGAGGATATGCCACGCGATCTGGCACGGGATATGACACGCGATTTGGCAAGGGAGTTGGAATGCGATCTGGCAAGGGAGGTGGAATGCGAACTGGCACCGGAGGTGGAATAGGACCTGGGACGGGATATGGCACGCGATCTGGCACTGGATACGGCACGCGATCTGGCACGGGAGGTGGAGTGCGATCTGGCACGGGAGGTGGAATTAGATCTAGCAGGGGAGGTGGATTGAGATTTGGCACGGGGTATGGCACGCGATATGGTACGGGAGGTGGAATGCAATCTGACACGAGAGGTTGAATGCGACCTCGTATGTAAGGTGGAATGCGGTCTAGTACGGGAGTTGGAATGCGATCTGGCACGGGATATGGAACGCGATCTGACACGGGAATTGGAATGCGATTTGGCTCTGGAAGAGGATTGCAATCTGGCAGGGGATGTGGAATGCGTTCTGGCACGCGAGGCGGAATGCGTTCTGGCACGGGATATGGTACGCGATCTGGCACTGGATACGGCACGCGATCTGGCTCGGGAGGTGGAATGCGATCTGGCACGGGAAGTGGAATGCGACCTGGCGCGGGATGTGGCATTCGATGTGGCACGGGATATGGCACGCGATCTGGCACGGGAGGTAGTATATGATCTAGCACGGGAGGTGGAGTGCCATCTGGCGCTGGAGCTGGAATTCGATCTGGCACGGGATAAGGCACGCGATATGGAACGGGATGAGGAATGCGAACTGGCAGGGGATATGGAACGCGATCTGGCACGGGATATGAC
>NC_091128.1:4755087-4790087 GCF_040183065.1 Periplaneta americana
ATCTGGCACTGGATACGGCACGCGATCTGGCTTGGGAGGTGGAATGCGATCTGGCACGGGAAGTGGAATGCGATCTGGCGCGGGATGTGGCATTCGATGTGGCACGGGATATGGCACGCGATCTGGCACGGGAGGTAGTATATGATCTAGCACGGGAGGTGGAGTGCCATCTGGCGCTGGAGCTGGAATTCGATCTGGCACGGGATAAGGCACGCGATATGGAACGGGATGAGGAATGCGAACTGGCAGGGGATATGGAACGCGATCTGGCACGGGATATGACACGCGATCTGGCATGGGAGTTGGAATGCGTTCTGGCAAGGGAGGTGGAATGCGATCTGGCACCGGAGGTGGAATACGATCTGGCACGGGATATGGCACGCGATCTGGCACTGCATACGGCACGCGATCTGGCACGGGAGGTGGAATGCGATCTGGCACGGGAAATGGAACGCGATCTAGCAGAGGAGGTAGAATGCGATCTAGCACGGGAGGTGAAGTGCCATCTGGCGCTGGAGGTGAAGTTCGATCTGGCACGGGATAAGGCACGCGATATGGCACGGGATGAGCAATGCGAACTGCCAGAGGATATGCCACGCGATCTGGCACGGGATATGACACGCGATCTGGCAAGGGAGTTGGAATGCGATCTGGCAAGGGAGGTGGAATGCGATCTGGCACCGGAGGTGGAATAGGACCTGGCACGGGATCTGGCACGCGATCTGGCACTGGATACGGCACGCGATCTGTCACGGGAGGTGGAATGCGATCTGGCACGGGAGGTGGTGTGCCATCTGGCGCTGGAGGTGGAGTTCGATCTGGCACGGGGTAATGCACGCGATATGGCACGGGATGAGGAATGCGAACTGCCAGAGGATATGCCACGCGATCTGGCACGGGATATGACACGCGATTTGGCAAGGGAGTTGGAATGCGATCTGGCAAGGGAGGTGGAATGCGAACTGTCACCGGAGGTGGAATAGGACCTGGCACGGGATATGGCACGCGATCTGGCACTGGATACGGCACGCGATCTGGCACGGGAGGTGGAGTGCGATCTGGCACGGGAGGTGGAATTAGATCTAGCAGGGGAGGTGGATTGAGATTTGGCACGGGGTATTGCACGCGATATGGTACGGGAGGTGGAATGCAATCTGACACGAGAGGTGGAATGCGACCTCGCATGTAAGGTGGAATGCGGTCTAGTACGGGAGTTGGAATGCGATCTGGCACGGGATATGGAACGCGATCTGACACGGGAATTGGAATGCGATTTGGCTCTGGAAGAGGATTGCAATCTGGCAGGGGATGTGGAATGCGTTCTGGCACGCGAGGCGGAATGCGTTCTGGCACGGGATATGGTACGCGATCTGGCACTGGATACGGCACGCGATCTGGCTCGGGAGGTGGAATGCGATCTGGCACGGGAAGTGGAATGCGATCTGGCGCGGGATGTGGCATTCGATGTGGCACGGGATATGGCACGCGATCTGGCACGGGAGGTAGTATATGATCTAGCACGGGAGGTGGAGTGCCATTTGGCGCTGGAGCTGGAATTCGATCTGGCACGGGATAAGGCACGCGATATGGAACGGGATGAGGAATGCGAACTGGCAGGGGATATGGAACGCGATCTGGCACGGGATATGACACGCGATCTGGCATGGGAGTTGGAATGCGTTCTGGCAAGGGAGGTGGAATGCGATCTGGCACCGGAGGTGGAATACGATCTGGCACGGGATATGGCACGCGATCTGGCACTGCATACGGCACGCGATCTGGCACGGGAGGTGGAATGCGATCTGGCACGGGAAATGGAACGCGATCTAGCAGAGGAGGTAGAATGCCATCTGGCACGGGAAGTGGAATGCGTTCTGGCACGGGAGGCGGAATAGCGTTCTGGCACGGGATACGGCATGCGATCTGGCACTGGATACGGCACGCGATCTGGCACGGGAGGTGGAATTCGATCTGGGACGGGATATGACACGCGATCTGCTAAAGGAGGTGGATTGCGATGCGGCACGTGAGGTGGAATGCGATCTGGCACGGGAGGTGCAATGCGATCTGGAAGTGGCGGTGGAATGAGATATGGCGGGGGAGGTGGAATGCGATCTGGAAGTGGCGGTGGAATGAGATATGGCGGGGGAGGCGGAATGCGATCTGGCGGTGGAGGAGGAATGAGATATGGCACGGTAGGTGGAATGCAATCTGGCACGGGATATATAACGCGATTTAGTAGAGGAGGTAGAATGCGATCTGGCACGGGAGGTGGTATGCGATCTGGCACGGGAGGTGGAATGCGATCTGGAAGTGGCGGTGGAATGAGATATGGCGGGGGAGGTGGAATGCGATCTGGAAGTGGCGGTGGAATGAGATATGGCGGGGGAGGCGGAATGCGATCTGGCGGTGGAGGAGGAATGAGATATGGCACGGTAGGTGGAATGCGATCTGGAAGTGGCGGTGGAATGAGATATGGCGGGGGAGGTGGAATGCGATCTGGAAGTGGCGGTGGAATGAGATATGGCGGGGGAGGCGGAATGCGATCTGGCACGGGAGGAGGTATGCGATCTGGCACGGGAGGTGGAATGCGATCTGGAAGTGGCGGTGGAATGAGATATGGCGGGGGAGGTGGAATGCGATCTGGAAGTGGCGGTGGAATGAGATATGGCGGGGGAGGCGGAATGCGATCTGGCGGTGGAGGAGGAATGAGATATGGCACGGTAGGTGGAATGCGATCTGGAAGTGGCGGTGGAATGAGATATGGCGGGGGAGGTGGAATGCGATCTGGAAGTGGCGGTGGAATGAGATATGGCGGGGGAGGCGGAATGCGATCTGGCGGTGGAGGAGGAATGAGATATGGCACGGTAGGTGGAATGCGATCTGGAAGTGGCGGTGGAATGAGATATGGCGGGGGAGGTGGAATGCGATCTGGAAGTGGCGGTGGAATGAGATATGGCGGGGGAGGCGGAATGCGATCTGGCGGTGGAGGAGGAATGAGATATGGCACGGTAGGTGGAATGCAATCTGGCACGGGATATAGAACGCGATCTAGTAGAGGAGGTAGAATGCGATCTGGCACGGGAGGTGGTATGCGATCTGGCACGGGAGGTGGAATGCGATCTGGAAGTGGCGGTGGAATGAGATATGGCGGGGGAGGTGGAATGCGATCTGGAAGTGGCGGTGGAATGAGATATGGCGGGGGAGGCGGAATGCGATCTGGCGGTGGAGGAGGAATGAGATATGGCACGGTAGGTGGAATGCGATCTGGAAGTGGCGGTGGAATGAGATATGGCGGGGGAGGTGGAATGCGATCTGGAAGTGGCGGTGGAATGAGATATGGTGGGGGAGGCGGAATGCGATCTGGCACGGGAGGAGGTATGCGATCTGGCACGGGAGGTGGAATGCGATCTGGAAGTGGCGGTGGAATGAGATATGGCGGGGGAGGTGGAATGCGATCTGGAAGTGGCGGTGGAATGAGATATGGCGGGGGAGGCGGAATGCGATCTGGCGGTGGAGGAGGAATGAGATATGGCACGGTAGGTGGAATGCGATCTGGAAGTGGCGGTGGAATGAGATATGGCACGGTAGGTGCAATGCAATCTGGCACGGGATATGGAACGCGATCTGCTGAAGGAGGTGGATTGCGATGTTGCACGTGAGGAGGAATGCGATCTGGCACGGGAGGTGGAATGCGATGTGGTACGGAAGGTGGTATGCGAATGAGACGGGAGGTGGAATGCGATCTGGAACGGGAGGTGTAATGCGATCTGGAGCGGCATATGGCACGCGATCTGGTGCGGGAGGAGGAATGCGATCTGTCACGGAAGGTGAAATGCGATCTGGTATGGGAGGTGGAATGTGATATGTGACGGGAATTAGAATGCATTCTGGCACGGGATATGGAACGCGATCTAGCAGAGGAGGTAGAATGAGATCTGGCACGGGAGGTAGAATGCGATCTAGCACGGGAGGTGAAGTGCCATCTGGCGCTGGAGGTGGAGTTCGATCTGGCACGGGATAAGGCACGCGATATGGCACGGGATGAGCAATGCGAACTGCCAGAGGATATGCCACGCGATCTGGCACGGGATATGACACGCGATCTGGCAAGGGAGTTGGAATGCGATCTGGCAAGGGAGGTGGAATGCGATCTGGCACCGGAGGTGGAATAGGACCTGGCACGGGATCTGGCACGCGATCTGGCACTGGATACGGCACGCGATCTGTCACGGGAGGTGGAATGCGATCTGGCACGGGAGGTGGTGTGCCATCTGGCGCTGGAGGTGGAGTTCGATCTGGCACGGGGTAATGCACGCGATATGGCACGGGATGAGGAATGCGAACTGCCAGAGGATATGCCACGCGATCTGGCACGGGATATGACACGCGATTTGGCAAGGGAGTTGGAATGCGATCTGGCAAGGGAGGTGGAATGCGAACTGGCACCGGAGGTGGAATAGGACCTGGCACGGGATATGGCACGCGATCTGGCACTGGATACGGCACGCGATCTGGCACGGGAGGTGGAGTGCGATCTGGCACGGGAGGTGGAATTAGATCTAGCAGGGGAGGTGGATTGAGATTTGGCACGGGGTATGGCACGCGATATGGTACGGGAGGTGGAATGCAATCTGACACGAGAGGTGGAATGCGACCTCGCATGTAAGGTGGAATGCGGTCTAGTACGGGAGTTGGAATGCGATCTGGCACGGGATATGGAACGCGATCTGACACGGGAATTGGAATGCGATTTGGCTCTGGAAGAGGATTGCAATCTGGCAGGGGATGTGGAATGCGTTCTGGCACGCGAGGCGGAATGCGTTCTGGCACGGGATATGGTACGCGATCTGGCACTGGATACGGCACGCGATCTGGCTCGGGAGGTGGAATGCGATCTGGCACGGGAAGTGGAATGCGATCTGGCGCGGGATGTGGCATTCGATGTGGCACGGGATATGGCACGCGATCTGGCACGGGAGGTAGTATATGATCTAGCACGGGAGGTGGAGTGCCATCTGGCGCTGGAGCTGGAATTCGATCTGGCACGGGATAAGGCACGCGATATGGAACGGGATGAGGAATGCGAACTGGCAGGGGATATGGAACGCGATCTGGCACGGGATATGACACGCGATCTGGCATGGGAGTTGGAATGCGTTCTGGCAAGGGAGGTGGAATGCGATCTGGCACCGGAGGTGGAATACGATCTGGCACGGGATATGACACGCGATCTGGCACTGCATACGGCACGCGATCTGGCACGGGAGGTGGAATGCGATCTGGCACGGGAAATGGAACGCGATCTAGCAGAGGAGGTAGAATGCCATCTGGCACGGGAAGTGGAATGCGTTCTGGCACGGGAGGCGGAATAGCGTTCTGGCACGGGATACGGCATGCGATCTGGCACTGGATACGGCACGCGATCTGGCACGGGAGGTGGAATTCGATCTGGGACGGGATATGACACGCGATCTGCTAAAGGAGGTGGATTGCGATGCGGCACGTGAGGTGGAATGCGATCTGGCACGGGAGGTGGAATGCGATCTGGAAGTGGCGGTGGAATGAGATATGGCGGGGGAGGTGGAATGCGATCTGGAAGTGGCGGTGGAATGAGATATGGCGGGGGAGGCGGAATGCGATCTGGCGGTGGAGGAGGAATGAGATATGGCACGGTAGGTGGAATGCAATCTGGCACGGGATATATAACGCGATTTAGTAGAGGAGGTAGAATGCGATCTGGCACGGGAGGTGGTATGCGATCTGGCACGGGAGGTGGAATGCGATCTGGAAGTGGCGGTGGAATGAGATATGGCGGGGGAGGTGGAATGCGATCTGGAAGTGGCGGTGGAATGAGATATGGCGGGGGAGGCGGAATGCGATCTGGCGGTGGAGGAGGAATGAGATATGGCACGGTAGGTGGAATGCGATCTGGAAGTGGCGGTGGAATGAGATATGGCGGGGGAGGTGGAATGCGATCTGGAAGTGGCGGTGGAATGAGATACGGCGGGGGAGGCGGAATGCGATCTGGCACGCGAGGAGGTATGCGATCTGGCACGGGAGGTGGAATGCGATCTGGAAGTGGCGGTGGAATGAGATATGGCGGGGGAGGTGGAATGCGATCTGGAAGTGGCGGTGGAATGAGATATGGCGGGGGAGGCGGAATGCGATCTGGCGGTGGAGGAATGAGATATGGCACGGTAGGTGGAATGCGATCTGGAAGTGGCGGTGGAATGAGATATGGCGGGGGAGGTGGAATGCGATCTGGAAGTGGCGGTGGAATGAGATATGGCGGGGGAGGCGGAATGCGATCTGGCGGTGGAGGAGGAATGAGATATGGCACGGTAGGTGGAATGCGATCTGGAAGTGGCGGTGGAATGAGATATGGCGGGGGAGGTGGAATGCGATCTGGAAGTGGCGGTGGAATGAGATATGGCGGGGGAGGCGGAATGCGATCTGGCGGTGGAGGAGGAATGAGATATGGCACGGTAGGTGGAATGCGATCTGGAAGTGGCGGTGGAATGAGATATGGCGGGGGAGGTGGAATGCGATCTGGAAGTGGCGGTGGAATGAGATATGGTGGGGGAGGCGGAATGCGATCTGGCACGGGAGGAGGTATGCGATCTGGCACGGGAGGTGGAATGCGATCTGGAAGTGGCGGTGGAATGAGATATGGCGGGGGAGGTGGAATGCGATCTGGAAGTGGCGGTGGAATGAGATATGGTGGGGGAGGCGGAATGCGATCTGGCGGTGGAGGAGGAATGAGATATGGCACGGTAGGTGGAATGCGATCTGGAAGTGGCGGTGGAATGAGATATGGCACGGTAGGTGCAATGCAATCTGGCACGGGATATGGAACGCGATCTGCTGAAGGAGGTGGATTGCGATGTTGCACGTGAGGAGGAATGCGATCTGGCACGGGAGGTGGAATGCGATGTGGTACGGAAGGTGGTATGCGAATGAGACGGGAGGTGGAATGCGATCTGGAACGGGAGGTGTAATGCGATCTGGAGCGGCATATGGCACGCGATCTGGTGCGGGAGGAGGAATGCGATCTGTCACGGAAGGTGAAATGCGATCTGGTATGGGAGGTGGAATGTGATATGTGACGGGAAGTAGAATGCATTCTGGCACGGGATATGGAACGCGATCTAGCAGAGGAGGTAGAATGAGATCTGGCACGGGAGGTAGAATGCGATCTAGCACGGGAGGTGAAGTGCCATCTGGCGCTGGAGGTGGAGTTCGATCTGGCACGGGATAAGGCACGCGATATGGCACGGGATGAGGGATGCGAACTGCCAGGGGATATGCCACGCGATCTGGCACGGGATATGACACGCGATCTGGCATGGGAGTTGGAATGCGATCTGGCAAGGGAGGTGGAATGCGATCTGGCACCGGAGGTGGAATACGACCTGGCACGGGATATGGCACGCGATCTGGCACAGGATACGGCACGCGATCTGGCACGGGAGGTGGAATGCGATGTTTCACCGGAGGTGAATTGCGATCTGGCACGGGAGGTGGAATGCGATCTGGCGCGGGATATGGAACGCGATCTGACACGGGAATTGGAATGCGATTTGGCTCGGGAGCTGGATTGCGATCTGGCACGGGATGTGGAATGTGTTCTGGCACGGGAGGCGGAATAGCGTTCTGGCACGGGATATGGCATGCGATCTGGCACTGGATACTGCCATCTTCTTATCCATCTTCTTGTCCATCTTCTTTTCTTCTCTCCATTGGATATCGTCATGACATGTCCTTCCCCAGTATCCCCCACCCGGACATCCGATTGGGGGGATAGTTTACGTCCGGAGTTTTTTACCAGGGAAAGACTCATCATGGCATTTTTATCATATCATACATTATCTTCTTGGGATATATATATATATATATATATATATATATGCGGTAGCCTCCCATTGCTATCCGCACACCACTCTCTCTTTCGCATCTTAAAAGATCCCAGGGGGCCCCAGCGTGAAGGTGAGGAGAGTGGATTTAACTAATTAGGCCCTCCGGACTTCACCGAAATTCGCCACAAGGGTTAAATATCAGTTCCATCAGGGTTTTTGACCTGATCAGAGACCAGGAAATCCCAATTAGCCTTTGCCCCCCCAAAATATATGATATATGGGACATATGACGTATATGATATGATATATGACATATGAGATATATGACATATATGATATATGGGACATATGATGTATATGATATATGAGATATATGACATACGAGAGGTATGGAATATATGACATATATGATATATGGGACATAAAACATATATGATATATGAGATATATGCGATATATTGCATATATGATATATGGGACATATGACGTATATGATATATGACATATGGTATATGGGTTGTGTGACGCATATGATATATGAGATATATGACATATATTATATATATGGGACATATGACGTACGAGATATATGATATATATACGACATATATGAGATATATGATATAATTATATGATATATAATATATGTATGAGATAAGTGATATACAGTATGACACATATTATGATCCTTTCGACAGCTCAATACATCATGAAATATACAATTTAATATTACGAGTTTATGATACATTACAAAGTTACACCTCATTTATTGCGCTGCCCTCTTTATGTACACATCGAAAAACTTTTGGTACTTCAATCAAAAAAGAAGTTAGTGTAATTACCACATTTGAATAATATTTCATAAAACGTATTGGGATATAACAACTTTACCTACCCAACAAAAGCCACCTATTTCACACTAAAAGCGATTACATCCATATATGTATAGGCTTTGTGTTTTTTTAGATATCATAACACACAGGTAACACAGTAAAACAAGGCACATTACATCTAAGTTTTCCAAAATTGTTAAATTCTCTTAGTACCCATACATGTATTCACCACATTTAATTTGAAATCTCACAGTCAACATATTATATATAACAAAGCACACTACATCTAATATATAAAAGTGAATGTAGGTATGTACGTACGTATGTTCCCTATACAAATCTACACGCTTTGGCCAATATGTACCAAAGTTTGCACATTTAACTTTCATAACCAGGAGAAGAACATAGGCTATATTAAAATTGTTAAAATGGACGCTAAATTGATTAAAAAAGTAGAAATAAAAATAAATACGATCAAACATTCACGTATAATACTGAAATGCAATATTCTATAGTCAAATGTTCTTTATTATTGTTTGTATTCAACATCGACTTTCATGAGGCCATGGAAAAAGCAAAACGATATAAAATAACATTGTAGATACATCATGAAGGCCAAAATCTTGACAATTTATTCATGCAGTAAGTATCCTTATGCAGTCCAGATCCGTATTATGTGTTTTTCGAGACAGTTGTAGATAGTGAGCAGACTGTGTTTTATCAAACTGAATTCTTAAATTCTTTGAAATCACAAGGATTGCCAACACATAATTTAATACTTAATATTGAATCACCAATAGTACTATTGCGAAATATTGATCCACAAGAACTATGCAATGGAACAGGAACTGGTGTGAAAAAACTCATGACAAACGTAATAGAAGTGACAGTATTAAGTGGCAAAACGAAAGGAAAATATGTTTTTATCCCACATATTCCTATGATAGCCAGTAACATGCCATTCGATTTTAAGCAACTGCCATTTCAGTGCAACTAGCATTCGTAAAGACCGTAGTAAAATAAAGCTCAAGAATAGTCGCTCAAAGTTGCAGACATTCATCTAAATCTCCGTGTTTTTCATATTGTCAATAATTGCGTAACTTGCTTTCAAGTGAGCACACCTAAACATATATACATATTTATACAAAAGACGGGAAAACGAATTGTATGCATATCAATGAGACTTCTGTCATGTTCCTAATGTAGTATGTGAATATACGTAAGCCCACTGAAAATAGGACATTCATTTACATTTTCTTTATTGTTGTTCATTTGAATTGATTGGGATGCCGATATTTTAAATCCAAGATTTGGACGGCTATCATTTCGATATAGGCTACTACTTAATTCTAAAATATATATCTTTCAAAATAATATTGCTCATGTCCAATAATGTGTTATTGCGAAATTTTATCTGTGTAATCAGGTTGCCAGTGTAGTATGTCAAGTGTTGTGGAAAGAACGGTGACTTAATTTTCTATAACATAGGATGTCTTTCAGAATATTATTATTTATGCTGAACAATGACTTCTTGCAAAATTATACTCTATCTGGATTCTGTATATAAAGTAAAAAGTAATATATTTAATATGTTCTAAATTTGTTAGATATTATATCTTAAGTCATATTTTAAAAAGCCCTGGTATCATATAAGCGGGCGTACAGCTGTCAAGGGGTAAAAAGTATTCCAATATAAATTGAATTACATACGTATATATTGATTCTTTGGTACGACCGATAGATAAATTTAGGCTCACGATGGCACCCCAACGATTCAGA
Organism: Periplaneta americana; assembly: GCF_040183065.1. Classification (NCBI taxonomy): domain Eukaryota; kingdom Metazoa; phylum Arthropoda; class Insecta; order Blattodea; family Blattidae; genus Periplaneta; species Periplaneta americana. The sequence continues at coordinate 4,765,559 of NC_091128.1, forward strand.
CTGGGAACAAGGGAATTCTCTAATTACCATCAGCTGTCTCTGAAGTTCAAGTGAAAGCACGCATAGACATGAAATTACGTGAAATGTATGTCAGCACAGCTTCAGTTAAATGTACAGATCTTATAACTATTTTTTCTCTGAATCTGTACAACGTCACATTTGTGGCGGGGAGGAAAGGAGACAGCAGAAAAATTAATGGTGTTTAATACGCTGACAGCCACGACTAAGATAAAGCACTTGAAATTTAGCGGTAACTGACCGGCAGAGATAAATAAACAAATCAAATAAATATATATATTTAAAACAAAGTTGAACGTCAGGCACATGATGAAATATTTTCTTTTCGGTGCCTGATCTACAATTGTTTTAAATTTAGTTAAACCTGGCAGGCATTTGGCTAAGGAGTATTAATTTATGTAAGTGAAGTTAAGTAAAGATTCTTCTTTATGTGAGAGGAAAGCTCAGTAAAACAATTCGTTTAGGTTGTCTATAGTTGGGTTTCCGAAATTTTCGAAAATTTAACAACCAGTTCATTTGAAAACAGAAGCAGAAAGGAAAACCAGGGCAACGCCGGGTACTTTCAGCTAGTAATATATAAAAAGAAAATTTGCAATCTCATGATTTGAGTTACGCAATATATTAAAGTACATAATTCAAATTCATGTTGCAAATTATAACATCCTTATATGTACACACGTGTTTAAATTTCAATTCACTTATATAATATAGTAAAATTAGGACTAATTACCTGCAATAAGTTCTAAAATAATTCGAAAAAAATTTTTTTAAGAATTTAAGAATGGTTCAGACAAATGTTTCCTAAATATTTATCCCTGTATTCACTAGATTTAATTCGAAATCTTTCATTTAGTATACATAAAGCACACTACCTACATTAAAAGTAGTAACTCACAGTATATCCTCCGAGTTACGTAACACATTTAAGTACATAATCTGTGATTCATTAAATTGATTCGTAATATATACTAACACAATCAGTATACTTGAATAATTTTTCATCTGTATACAGTAGACACATTGAAGTTTAATAAGTCTTAATGTGGCAATACGACTAGTATACGCATTTGATTGAAAGTTATCCATGTATATATTTTGTTTTTTGAGTAGTAGGATATGATAACTTAATTCAAATTAATTTGTACATAAACATGCATTAAAGATAAATCATATGATTGAACAGCATTCTCTTTGAATTTATTAATTCACTTATAGGAATTAAAAAAAAATGAAGTAAACATTCAAACAAAAAAATAGGCTACAACCATACAGGTGTATGCAAACTCAAATGTAACACCTGCAATAACTTCTACATAGGACAGACAGGCAGATCATTTCAAACACGTTACAAAGAACACATCACAGCCATAACAAAATTACAAAACACCTCCACATATGCAGAACACACCGCAAATACCAACCACATCTAAAAAGACATCAACACAGACATGGAAATACTGCACATCCAACCAAAAAGCCAGAAACTCAACAGACTAGAACAATATGAAATATACAGACACACTAAAATACATCCCAATGATATTCTCAACACACAACTCAATTTCAAAACACATACACTCTTTGACTCTACACTACGAACGCACCCTCACAGGAAACAAGAAGCGCCAAGACCAACAACGACCAGTTCTGAAGATGACCCAAAATAGGTCGAAACATATTAACAAGGTACGTTAAAATTCAAGACAAGAAAATTCTTATCATACATATTCCGAAGTAAAAATCCAAGTTAAAAAATCTAAATGGGAAATTTTACTACATCTTTAAAAAAATAACCGATTCCTTTTGTTTACTGTGTTAATGAAAATAAGATTGAAACTGCAAATACAATTTGGAAACACAAGGTTCTATTTGAAAACAACAATTTTATTTCAACTCAGTACAGCATAAAATAATATTATTCCGATCATTTTAGATTCACGAAATGATAAACAAATCATTTACGAAGTTACAAACCGGAGTAGTCATTACAAATATTTTCCATTTTGATTTTATTTCTAGACAAACTTAAAAAACGCTCTCCTGTAAAATTTACAAAATAGTGGATAGAACCTTTTTATTCTGAGCCCTCCATTGTTCGGCTTGGTTAAGTGGTCATGATTTTACCGTCAAACATTGAGTTTAGAAAAAATATTTCAATTTTTTTTATCATGTTTTCCTATTAAAAGGCAAGCTAGGGCGGAGTTCTTAATGTAGTTTCAGACAAAGTACCAAAGAGATTTGTTGGGAGGGAAGTGTATAAAAATAAGAACCAAGAAGAAAGTACAGCCCTTTCCTGTTACTTGGCCATAACAATATGAATAATTCATAATATACAGCTCCAAACATTTCTAAGCTTGATGTGCCTATCGGGAAGCGAAAGAAGTAAATGGAAAATGCGACATGCGACACAGTCTGTCACTCGTATATTTCAAACAGAAAAGAAATAACTGAACTTGGATCATCTAACTTAATCGGAAAAATTTCTTCAGTCAAAGTTGACTTTAGTTTGAGACAAATTAATCTCAGATTAGACTTTATACAACACAAAATTCCAAGTTCAGCTGAAACAACGATCAATTTAACCTCTGATCTAAGATTAAATGGTTTATACAATCGGGCCTCAGTGTTGCCAACCAAAAACAAAAGATCCCCCTGTAATTCAAAGAAAACCCCTAATTTTTTTTATTTTTACTTGGAAAAACGCAACATAATAATTAGCAAATGTGATTATACATACAAAATTGAATATAAAAAATATTCATACTAATGAACATTGGCATGCAATAGAATAAAATACTCACAGCACAATCGTGCATGTCCTTGCACTGGTATGATTTCTTGAGAATTTGATTTTTAAGTGTTTGCGTTTGCATTAGTTGCACATTGTGTTCAAATATGGCATTCAAGGGAAAAAAGGAAAGATGTTTAAAAATATCAATGTCGTGAGAGACAAATCCATTGTTGAAAGGTAAGTTATCGACTTATGTTACAGACTTGATATTGTGACAGCGACGTGAGAATCGAACTCACGACCAGCTTCCCGCAAGAAAGCAGATCGCACAGGCTCCACGGAACATTGAGTGACGTCGCGCGGTGGAGAGAAGAGAGAGGGTGTATTACGTCAACGCGACGAGTTTGCGCGCGCATCTGGTGCTGGTAGAGAGGAGAGGGCTCTGGATTTCTCTGGAGAGCCATCTCTAGAGACGCGTGGAACTTTCGAGGCTACGTCGCTGTGGTTATAAATTACGGACGCGAAGGAACGACAGCAGTTTGCAGTTGCAGTTTGCAGTTTTCAGTTATTCAGTCAGTGAGTAAGCCAGAGCAAGCAAGCCAGACTTGTGTGCCGGAGTTCGACTCGAGTGTGCGTCCGCATCTGCGTCAGCATCCGAAGGCTTGAGGTCGAGTGCAGTGGACCGCAGTTGGAGGGACCTGAGTTCGAGTGCAGTGGACCGCAGTTGGAGGGACCCGAGTTCGAGTACAGTGAACTGTCTCTGAAGGTCTGTGGTTCGAGATACTGTGAACTCGAGTGACTGAGATAGAAGAACTGTGAACTGAGAACGGGTAGTTCTGATTTGTAAATAGTGCTTTGTAAATATTAGTTAAGATTAACAGTTCATTGTTGTGCGTAATAGTCCAAGTAAATTGTCATTGTCGTCGGTGGAGTGCTATAACGAATACTTTGTTGAGTGAAGATCCAATTGTTGACGAGAGCGTTTAAGGTGAATTGTAGAAAGGAATTATTGTTGTGACGAATAAATTACATTGTTGTTACTAATAAAGTTCACATTGGTGTCAGAACCGGGATATTATCGACAATGGAGAACCTACAGCAGATCCTGCAAGCCATCGCGGAAATGAAAGCTGAAATGAAAAAGGGCATAAGTGACGTAAAAGCAGAAATGAAGAACGATATCAGTGAGGTCAAGAACGACATAAGTGAAGTGAAAACGGAGATGAAAAGTGACATAAGTGAAGTGAAAGGCGACATAAGTGAAGTGAAAACGGAGATGAAAAGTGACATAAGCGGAGTGAAAGATGACGTCACTACGCAAATTGAAAGCGTTTCAGCCCACGTAGATGGAATTGTCGCCATCGTGAAAGACGAACTCAAAGCCGACCTTGACAACCTAAACAAGAATTTTACAACTATAAACGAGACAGTAACCGAATTGAGACAGGAGGTAGACCATTTCGACGGCAAAATCCGCGATCTCGAGCGTCGTCAAGAGCAGACGAGCGAGTTGCTGGACAAGACGAGTGAGGTGATGGAAAAACACGCCGAGGAAAACAAGCACATACTCACATTGATGGACCGACATGCTGAAGAAAACAAGCACATCCTCGCATTGGTGGATCGCCAGGCTAGAGAACAGAAACAGATAGTTGCCGAGGAGGTTCGACGTGTCATGCAAGAAACGGCCACAGAGTTGAGGACTCCATATAGTGGCCCTGCGGAATCATCGCCTTCAGGCAGACATTACAACGTCAAGACGCCGAAGTTCGACGGTACGACGTCTTGGGCGATATTCCGTCGCCAGTTCGAGGCCATCGCAGAGCACAATGGGTGGACGCCAGCAGAGAAAACCACTCAGCTGCTGGCCGCGCTTCAGGGACAGGCGTCGGAGATTCTTCACAGCGTTCCAGAAGATGGGACAGCCGCTGAGATAATGGCGGCCTTGGAGGGACGTTATGGTGACCATCAACTTGCTGCAGCATTTAGGACCCAACTAAAAACGAGGGTCCAACAGTCAGGCGAGTCCCTACAAGAATTCGCGATGGCGGTGGAACAACTGGCCCATAAAGCCCTCAGGGGCCTACCTAATGATTTCATCGCTGGAGAGGCGGCCTACACCTTCGGCAGCGGGGTTCGAGACCCGGAAATAAGACAACAGCTACTCATAGCAGAGCATCGCACCATCAACGCAGCTCTGGCGGCGGCCCTCAGGATGGAGGCAGCCAAGTTGACGGCGAACGTCTCGGCATCGCACCGGATTAGGAGCGTCGCGGCGGCCGTAGTCGAGGAGCGTCAACCGAAATCACCCGAGCGACGAAGACGAGGAGTGCCTACCTGCTGGTCCTGCGGCGAGCCTGGACACCTGAGGAGGGATTGTGACCGATCTGGTCACAAACAGGAAAACTAAAAGGGGCCGATGCGATGAGGGGCACGTCGGCGCCGTCATCACCATCCCCTCGGCTGATCTTGAAGACGGTTAACAGAAGATGCGACGATGGGCTGATTGCTGACGGATGGATAAGAGGCCGCCCATGCAGAGTACTGGTAGACACCGGGGCGTCGCTCACTATCGCCAGACCGGAAGTCGTGCGTGGACTACCTGGGAGGACGCCGCTGCGCCGGTATGAGCTACGTACTGCCTCAGGCGAGAACCTGCCCATCCAAAAGGGGGTTTTCCTGGATCTGACATTGGGAAAGAGGAGACTGGAGATGTGGGTGTTCGTCGCCAACACCACTGAAGACGTCATCCTGGGACTCGACGCCATGCGGATTTTCGATGCAACGGTGGACGTCCGGCGCCGTATCCTGCGTTTTGGTCAGGATGAAGTGTTCCTGAGAGACGTCGAAGACCAACCCATGACCAGCAGACTCACCTTGGAGAATCAAGTGACAATCCCAGCAGGCTGCGAGATGGTGGTGACGGCAAGACTGGACGGACAACCTAAGAGAAACCTGCTCCTCGATTCGCAAACAACTCCGATAGATGGGGTTTATGTGGCCAGATCCCTACTCCCGAATCAGAAGGTGGTACCGGTGAGGGTCCTGAATGTCACCAATCGGGACAAGGAGGTGCCTAGTGGAACTGTACTAGGTAACGTCGAGCCGGTGGTGTCTGTGACGTCGCTGGCAGAAAACGAGGAGTGTCACCGACCACGTCCAGATCTAGACCCATCACTGAAAGAGCTGGCTCGAGAATTGCCGGCGAATTTAAGCAAAAGAGAAAGAAGACAAGTCCACGATCTACTGACAGAATTTCAGGACGTGTTCAGTCTGTCTGAAAATGACTACGGGAGAACGGAGAAAGTTCAGCACCGCATCGACACCGGAAATGCTCGCCCAATCAGACAACCTCCTCGACGCGTCCCTCTAGCTAAACAGAGGGAGATTGACAGCCAACTGGAGGGCATGAAAGCAAGAGGGGTCATTGAGGAATCCGACAGCCCTTGGTCATCACCTGTGGTGCTGGTGAAGAAGAAGAATGGGGACCTGCGTTTCTGCGTGGACTATAGAAGACTGAATGACGTCACCAGGAAAGACTGCTTTCCCCTTCCACGAATTGACGACACCTTGGACACCCTGGCCGGAGCAGAGTGGTTCTCGACGTTGGATCTCAAGTCAGGATACTGGCAGGTGGCGCTACATCCTGAGGACAAGGAGAAAACGGCATTCTCTACAGGCCAGGGACTATGGCAGTTCACCGTTATGCCGTTCGGCCTCTGCAACGCACCGGCTACATTCCAGAGACTAATGGAGTCCGTAATGAGAGGCCTGACATACGACACATGTTTGCTGTACCTTGATGACGTCATCGTGGTGGGCAAGACTTTCAGCGAACAGCTGTTGAACCTGAAGAAAGTGTTCGAGAGACTGCGACAAGCCAGGCTGAAGTTGAACCCGAAGAAATGTCATCTGTTCCAGAAGGTCAGCTACTTGGGGCACGTAGTAGGGACGAACGGAGTGGCCACGGACCCGGAGAAGCTACAAGCCGTCAGAGGATGGCCGAGACCGAGGGACAAACAGGAGTTGCGCCGCTTTCTCGGCCTCTGCACTTATTACAGAAGGTTCGTAGCTGGGTATGCCAACATCGGTAAGCCTCTAACCCAGCTGACCGAGGAGAAACGACAATTCCAGTGGACAGACGAGGCGGAGTCATCCTTCCAGTCACTGAAAGAGGCGCTCTGCACTGCTCCTGTACTGGGATATCCCATCCCTGGAAGGAAGTTCACGCTCGACACGGACGCTAGCAACGTAGGCATCGGCGGAGTACTCTCTCAGGAACAGGACGGGCAAGAGAGGGTGATTGCCTACTTCAGCCGAACATTGTCCAAAGCTGAGAGAAACTACTGCGTGACCCGTAGAGAACTTCTTGCTATTGTGGAAGCCCTGAAGCATTTCCACAAATATTTGTATGGCCAGGAGTTCCATCTGAGGACAGACCATTCTGCACTCACCTGGCTATTGGGCTTCAAGAATCTGGAGGGGCAGACCGCCCGTTGGGTTCAACGACTGCAGGAGTACAACTTCACCTCCGAACACCGACAAGGGAAGAAACATTCCAACGGTGATGCCTTATCACGACGCCCGTGCCCGGATGGCTGTAAACACTGCCTGAAAGTAGAAGACCGGGATGGCGCCCACGCAGTCCGAGCAATTGCCGCCCAGCCGAGCCCAGGATGGGATAACGCCGCCATAAGGAGGGAGCAGCTGGAGGACCCAAACATTGGACAGCTACTACGTGATGTGGAGTCCGGCCAGAGACCAGTATGGGCCGATATCGCCAACCGTAGCACCACTTACAAGAGCTACTGGGCCCAGTGGGAATCCTTCACTGTCAAGGACGGTATCCTGAAGAGGATTTGGGAGTCGGCCGATGGAAGGACCCACATAGAACTTGTCCTGCCCAGGAGCAAGGTGAAGGAAGTGCTGGAGGAGACTCATGCTGGAGTGACTGGAGGCCACCTGGGAGCCAACAGGACGCTGGACAAGTTAAGGCAGAGGTTCTATTGCATCAGAGAACCGACACGGAACAATGGTGCCGAAGATGCGACCCCTGTGCAGCCAGTCGCGGACCAAGGACCCGCAGCAGGGGAGCCATGCAGCAGTACAACGTGGGAGCTCCTTTTGAGAGGATCGCCATCGACGTTGCTGGACCGTTCCCGGTCACGGATCGCGGGAACCGCTACCTGCTAGTCGCCATGGATTACTTCACAAAATGGCCAGAGGTGTACGCGATTCCCAACCAAGAGGCTTCGACGGTGGCCGACGCGCTGCTTGACAACTTCATCTGCCGATTCGGGGTGCCCCGGGAATTGCATAGCGATCAGGGGCGCAACTTCGAATCCAACCTGATGGGAGAATTGTTCGAGCATCTGGGGGTGCATAAAACCAGGACCACTCCCCTCCACCCACAGTCCGATGGTATGGTGGAACGCTACATCAAAACCTTGGAAGAGCATCTGCGGAAGGTGGTGTCCAACCATCAACGAGACTGGGATGCCAGAGTCCCACTGTTCCTCTTGGCCTACAGAGCTTCGGTCCACGATACAACAGGGATGACACCGGCAAACATGGTCTTCGGGAGAGAGCTGCGCCTGCCCTGTGATCTGCTGTTTGGCACGCCACCCAGCGCCGACCAGCCAGCAACTGACTATGTGGCAGAACTCACCGAGAAGTTGAATGGAGTTCACCAACTGGCCAGAGAGCACCTCAAAATGGCCAGCGACAGGATGAAGGTGCGCTACGACAGATTGGTCAACTCTGCAGGATTCCAGGAGGACGACCTGGTGTGGCTGTATCGACCTACCAGGACCAAAGGGAAATCACTAAAGCTGCAGCGTGCCTGGGATTGACCATACCGCGTGGTGACCCGGATCAACGACGTGGTGTACCGGATCCAGCGACAACCTCGAGGGAAGATGATGGTGGTGCATCTGGACCGATTAGCAGCCTACCAAGGGACTGCCCGGGACGAGCAGCCCTAAGGAGGGGGCAATGTGACAGCGACGTGAGAATCGAACTCACGACCAGCGTCCCGCAAGAAAGCAGATCGCACAGGCTCCACGGAACATTGAGTGACGTGGCGCGGTGGAGAGAAGAGAGAGGGTGTATTACGTCAACGCGACGAGTTTGCGCGCGCATCTGGTGCTGGTAGAGAGGAGAGGGCTCTGGATTTCTCTGGAGAGCCATCCCTAGAGACGCGTGGAACTTTCGAGGCTACGTCGCTGTGGTTATAAATTACGGACGCGAAGAAACGACAGCAGTTTGCAGTTGCAGTTTGCAGTTTTCAGTTATTCAGTCAGTGAGTAAGCCAGAGCAAGCAAGCCAGACTTGTGTGCCGGAGTTCGACTCGAGTGTGCGTCCGCATCTGCGTCAGCATCCGAAGGCTTGAGGTCGAGTGCAGTGGACCGCAGTTGGAGGGACCTGAGTTCGAGTGCAGTGGACCGCAGTTGGAGGGACCCGAGTTCGAGTACAGTGAACTGTCTCTGAAGGTCTGTGGTTCGAGATACTGTGAACTCGAGTGACTGAGATAGAAGAACTGTGAACTGAGAACGGGTAGTTCTGATTTGTAAATAGTGCTTTGTAAATATTAGTTAAGATTAACAGTTCATTGTTGTGCGTAATAGTCCAAGTAAATTGTCATTGTCGTCGGTGGAGTGCTATAACGAATACTTTGTTGAGTGAAGATCCAATTGTTGACGAGAGCGTTTAAGGTGAATTGTAGAAAGGAATTATTGTTGTGACGAATAAATTACATTGTTGTTACTAATAAAAGTCACAATATTTATACGTGGCAGTACAAACAAGAATTATTTAATTTCTAATGTGCAAGAATTTTTAATTATAAAATCAGATATTTATTCCAATGGTACATATGCTTGAAATTACTTTATAAATAAACTGATAGGTCTCAAAACAGTAATATAAAAACAGACATTATTTTAAATTAATGATTTAATTTCTTTGGATTTCTCATAATTCGTTCTCGCGTTACGAACTGGTTGGCTCCTTATCCATCAGGACATTTTGCAAGTATTGCCACAGTACACTAGTGCATAACACTGCACCTTGCGGAATGCCGACTTTTACTAGGGCAAGTAGACAGTTTCAAAATAAAGATGTTATTATTAGCTCACGTTACTGGCAATTGTTACGTATAGACTAATATTTAATATAAAATGAAATCGAATTAAGAAAATATAGATGTAGAATATAAAATAAATGAAAATCAGCTGTATCAAAACCATAAATTTAGATTGGGGAAAATGTTTAACTGTATTTTACTGCAGGCACTATTGTTGTGTAGGCTATGACTTAAGCAAGACAAGAAGAGAGAAATTGTCATAATACGAGTAATAAAGAGAGAAAGTGAGAAAACATGCTTGCAAGATGCGATAACGACTTAAGAGAGGATTCATAATCATGATATCCATTGTTCAATTGCACAACAAAGTAGTTTCACTATAATTAATTTTAAAAATAAATCCTAACGACGTAGTTTAGAAAAATACCCCAAAACCCTTTAAAATTTATCTTTCCCCTGAAAATATCCCTAACATGTTTATCCCCCCAAACCTCCCTCTGTAAAATTTGTTTCCCCCAAATTTGGGGGAAAACCTCTAAGTTGGCAACACTGCCTCCTCTACTGCAGCTAACACACACACACACACACACACACACACCGAGCCCCTACAATGCCGTAGCGGAGAAGCGAGAAATATGTTCCCAAATTGAAGCAGCGGAAAGCCGCCATTTGTTTGGAAGAAAACGCGCGGGATTTCGAAACCGCTATTTGAATACGTGTTGTATTGCGAATCCGAAAGCTAAATGTTTTTGTTTAAAGGAACCAGAGGCGGCTTTTCAGGTGAACTAAGTGGAGCACAACTTCACCGTAGAATTTAAAAAAATTGAAAAATCTACTTTACTTTTACTATATATCACAGTGTGACTGATTTTATGATATTTATATTTATGTACGTTCAAAAATCGCGAAGCGCTGAAGAATTAACAAACATAGCGTCGGTAAATCCACTTCTTGCATTGCGACTTTCTATTTCGATTGCTATGGTTACCTAGCAACAAAACTCCGATACGTTTAAGTTCTGCGCCGGTGAAGTGAGCTCGATTTTCCTCCTGTTAGTGTTTCACTCAGTTATGGTTACCATGGCAACAAGACTACACTCCTCACCCCGCAACAACAGTTAGTATCATGGCTTTGGTCGGACGTGAAATAGTAGAAGAGACGAATTCACAACGTTCCGCCAATCAACGACAAAGGGACTATTCAGGATAGCCAACTCTAACAATGAAAATTACAGAAATTTAAAAGCATAAAATTAATTTCGCCCATAGCAAAGTTATAGGTCTACTAAATGAATATATATTTGTAATTTTTTTAAACTGTTTTGCTAAAGAAGCAAGCACGAGTCTTGAGAAAAGTGGAAATATAATGTAAGAGGAATTGAAAAAACATGGCTATGGTGTTAGCGTTGTAGGTACTACTGTAGCCTATAGGGTAAACATTGGTAATTTCGTGGCAGTGGTTATTTCGTGATACTTTTTCTTTGCTCTTTTGTGAACTAACCAATGGTGTTACGAGATCCAAATTTCCGCCGAGGGATTGCATATGTTGTCCAGTTTCCAGAAACATACAGCGAAGCTTTCTGTGACTATTGTAGTTGCTTCAGTGAGCTTTTATGTTTGGAGAGAGCACGTTTGCGTCGACTTCTCAGGCGTACAAATTTTGTGGATGTTTGTAATTACATTACAGGCTTATTACTAAAGGTAAGCATATGATATTTGGTACAAAGATTTATTGTATCTTCATGAAATTTTAGGAAACGTTGTTGGAATTTTAGATACATCTGCAGTCGCCATATAGGCTTAGCTTTACTGATAGAAATCTTAGCTGTTTGAGGCAAAATTTTGTTGAGCATTAAGTGTTACATTTTATACTATTTTAAAAATTGTATTACAATAGGAATTTTAGAAGTCTGAAGACAAGATGTGATAACAAAAAAGAAAACGGAGACGCAATGGGTTCAGTGTAGCTTCTGTTTGATTTGTTATCATGCTAAGTGTCAATGATAAGTGCTAGATGACAAACTTGCAAGAACCGTGACAGAAGATGGAACATGACTCCAGCATTTTGGACCGGAGACAGAGGCAGACATGCAGTGGCATCATGCAAATTCACTAAAGAAATATAAATTCAAAAGTACACCTTCGACAGGAAACGTTATGGCTACTGTGTTTTTCGATTCAGAAGGACTCTTGCTTGTGGACAACATGTCACATGGAACCACCATTAATTCTGACGGGTATGTTGCAACTCTCAAGAAACTTCAAGTTAGACTGAGTCGTGTTCGACGACATCGGGAGAAGCAGGATGTTCTGCTACTACACGACAACGCACAGTCATATGTCAGTCACAAGACCACAGACCAGATCAGAAAATTCGGATAGACAACACTGAAACACCCGCCTTACAGTCCTGAACTGGCACCGTGGGATTACCATCTCTTTGGTAAACTGAAGGATCCCTTCGCGGAACGAGGTTAGAAGATGACTCCCTTGTGCATGCTGCTAAAGAGTGGCTCAGACGTGTTGATCCAAACTTTTACCGTGCTGGTCTACAGGCCCTCGTTCCTAGGTTACGTAAGGCAGTTGAAACGGACGGGTATATTGTGGAAAAGTGACATTTTGTTCCTTAAGGATGCATCTACATTCTGTGAAAATAACAAAGTTGTAGGATAAAAATATAATTTTAAACAAACGTTATGCATTACTTTTGGAGTTACCCTAGTAATATAGGCTATAGTAAAGTCCGTAATAAAAGTGTTCACCCTTTCAGGGCAAAGAAGATCGCTTTTCAATTTCAAGTTTTACTTTGATTTCATTCTTATTGTGTGTTGAAATGTATTTCTATGTTTTCTTGCTATGAATATTAGACGGAATTACTATGTTTGAAGTCTTGTAACAATAAATGATAATTTCATTTGACTTTAATGAATTTTTGCACAATTCTTCTACCTCTCACGAAATTATCAATGCAATATCACGAAATTACCAACCTTTCAGCTTAAGTTGTAAAAATGGTTTTTGGCACATATTCAAGAACGTATCCAATCTTTTATGTCTCCAGATTTGTACAGCAAGTTATCGTCTTTTAGATGAAAAATTCGGAATAAGGATATATTTACACATTTGCATTTTAAATTAGTTTTCATGAAATTATCACGAAATTACCAATGTTTACCCTATACAAAGTTAAATTTTTCTGCGGTTTCGTGAGCGAGTGTGCATAAAGATCGCGTTGTCTGCATTGTAATATTATTTTCTCTACTGTTCTTATTACATTACTTATTAGGACTATTTTAAATAATTACGAGTCCATAAAAATCAACGTGTTTTAGAGATATGGGCTGTTTATTATCAAATTTGTCCGCGGAAGGATGTTTTTCTTATATGAATCGCATTAAAAATTATTTGCGTAGTTGCATGTCACAACAAAGACGCTCGTCAATCGCAAAATATTTCTAGGCAGAAGCAAATTATGCACAAAATTATGAAAAAATCAGTCTTTCCACAACGATGTTACTGATAAATTCGTTGCCATGAACAGAAGGATTCAACTTGTCTTAAAAAATTGGTATGATTATTACCATTAATTTATGATTTTATTATTATTATTATTATTATTATTATTATTATTATTATTATTATTATTATTATCATTATTAGACCTACTACTACTACTATTATTATCGTCGTCGTCATCATCATCATCATCATCATCAATGTCACGTATTTTAAATATACCGGTATTTAATACACATAAGCCTATACATGATTTTTGTTATAAAATTAGAAGTCGACCTAACACTGCTTCACACACCTTTTACGTCACAAGCCGCCACTGAAAGGAACAATGCTTCCTTTGCAGATACCTTTAATACCGTGTTTCTGCTGTCAGCAGAATTGCTAGGTTTTCTACGAGAGAAATCGGTATATCAGAAGCTAACTTAAGACATTAGACTTATCAACACATTTTGTCAAAAGATTTATAGCAGTTTTCTGTAAAGTAGTGTTTGCATGTTTTTAATGTAGGCTAATAGATCTACTCGCCTTCGTAAGAAACACTAAAACACGAAGGGAACACAGTAGCCTACAGTGAACACTATAACAATTTGTTTCTTTTATTAGCCATGAATAGTTTTAACCATTTGCCACTAAATTAACTTTGCAACTTTTCTTTTTCGGAACCGGTACTGCAACAGTTTCACTATCTGACGATGAATCCATGTTTAAACATAGTTCACTAAACTATAAAACGCAGCAATTGTATGTGTCTGTTATTAGTGTAAAATATAATATCAAAATGCTATTTTTTTTTTTGCCACTCAACGAACTTAAAATGCACAATGTTTACTAATTGCGAGAGCAGTGACTAGGGACCGAAACGGATTAATAAACAACGCGGTAGAACACGGAGAAGTATTATTTTGCGAGTTTAGTTCCCTTACGGCAATCAGCTGGGCTACCTCATAGATTTAGGCTACTAAATATCCGCGGGTTACCTCTATGTTTACAATGTTACCATCTGAGTCAATATATAAATAAAAATATCGGATAATGGGCTATAGAAATAATTTAAATATGTTCTAGACTAATATCTGTAAAATCGGAATTTTTGTCAATCCCGACTCGCTTTAATCGGGATTCGACTAGGAAATTGGGAGAATCCCGCCTAAATTGGGATACCTGGCAACCCTGACTGTCAGACTTGCATCATCTTCATAGGAACTCTGAATGTGAATATTCATAATCACGGTTAATAAAAGAATTAATATGTCAACTTTTTAATTCAGTCTGTAGGTTGAACTGGTGTATGAACAAAAAGCATTATTATTATTATTATTATTATTATTATTATTATTATTATTATTATTATTATTATTATTATTATTATTATCAGCAGCAGTAGTAGCAGCAGCAGAAGAAAATGTTTCACTACTCCGTAACTAACACAAGAATTACTTTAAATCATTTATATTTACAAAAATTAACATTTTATAATTTATGCAGTTTCTGTATCTTTAAATTCAGTGAATAATTATTCATGTATGCACTGAAACAACAGCTGTTTGAAGAAAATGAATGATATGGAATGAATTGAGGACAATAACAGTGTATAATAACGCAGTTTGAAAGTTAACTACTATCTTCGAAATGAGTTGAACACACTGAATGATTCAATGTAGGGTAGAAATTCTCTCTGCGGATTGCACCTATCCACTTTCGGTTAAGGGAAAATTTACTCAGAGGAAACTTGAAGCATAAAGAGTCACATGACAAGTACAGTAGTTTGTCTTCTGTAACATAATATGGAGAAAAATTCGTCGTAGAAATTAAGGATTAACTAACCAGTAAAATGTAACATTCCTTCCTTCTTTATCGTTACATCCGTGTGCATTGCTGCAATAAAAAGCAGTACACGAAAGAACCATGCTTATTCAGCTCTACCAAACAAATGGCCGCTCGTCGGCTGTTCAATTTGGGAGCATAACACTAGCGCCAGTGAGCAGTTATTTAGTAAGTCTATGACGTACACAGACTCCGTGGATGTAGTATCCACGAACTCTGAACACACAACACACATGGAAAACAGCGCACTAGCGGCCAGAGAAAGAAGCTGAGTTTTAAAGCAAGTAAATGAACGGGTATGGAGGAGATCCTCCTCTGATTCTGTGCATGGGCGAGAAATAGTGTAGTAGACAGAAACCGACTGACTGACTGGTCGTGCAGCAAGCTCGCTACCGCTGCCATCTAGCGATGTTTCATTTACAACCAGACTATAACACCATAGGAGCCACAATAAAAACAGTTTTAACTCAGAGCTATGAAAGACACCATATACACCTTTTAAATTATAAATCAAATATTATTCACTGCATTTTACATAGGCTATTATTCACGGTTTGAAACTTTCCACGATATTTGAAAGTTGTCGGGTTTAGCCTATATAAAATAAAAAAGAAGTAGTTCTCAGCGACAGCCAAGTTGTGAGTTTTGTACAAATATATTTGAAATTGAAAGTGCTTCAAACTACATGTATTGCTAACATAAAAAAATGAATCGGCCACCGGCAGCTCACTTAAACCTTAAATGCTCGAACTATATTTGAAAATTAATGGCAGAGCCATCTTCAGTTACAAGCCGGAGCATGGGTAGGTTTGGCAACGCTGAGTGGAGGCGGGCGGAGGCGAAATAAAGGCATGACGTTTGACGTTTAGTGCTTTGATTTCGTTGTCACATGTACATTTTCGACATTAATTGATACAAAAATGCATATGATCAAGATTCAGTATATTGATGTACGTAATTTATTACGGAATCTGAAATGGTATTTTATTTGAGTTTGAGAATACCGCGTAAGTACTTGCATACAGCCACTTATAACTTAAAAAATTAAAAGCATACGTGTTTTTATTGATAAAAAATAAAGAAATACTTAAAGTTGTACCAATAATAAACAAAAATAACGACGTACTTTCGCAGTACCCTATTCCAATCAATTAACCATTGTGTGGCTAGTAAATTGACAATGTTTTGCCGCTTGGTGTTGTTTCACCTCTGACGTGAAAGGTCTAGAATATCACATACATTTTAATTTCATGTGATTATCTGTCAAGCTTTTCAATAAATATTTCAGATGCCCAGAAAGCCAGTTTTAGTTTGAACCTCGCCAGTCACCATAACAACACTGTTATCCTAAATTACTTGTTACAAATTTTCTAAAATATAATTTTAAATAGGCCGAGGCCAAGTATAAAGATCTATGAAAAAATGTAGAAACATACCTTCAACATAATACGTAACAAAACACATCATTATCTCTTAAGTATATGCCAATTAGCGTAAACTCAGTGAACTTTAAATGCTGTAAATACGAAGTGAAAAGAAACATATTTATAACTAATTTATTACAAATGAAAATATTAATAAATTAACCTTGAAAACCAACTAAGTAGCTAAATTTTAACGTACCTTGTTAACATGTTTCCACCTATTTTGGGTCATCTTCAGAACTGGTCGTTGTTGGTCTTGGCGCCTCTTGTTTCCTGTGAGGGTGCGTTCGTAGTGTAGAGTCAAAGAGTGTATGTGTTCTGAAATTGAGTTGTGTGTTGAGAATATCGTTGGGGTGTGTTTTCACAGGAAACAAGAGGCGCTAAGACCAACAACGACCAGTTCTGAAGATGACCCAAAATAGGTCGAAACATGTTAACAAGGTACGTTAAAATTTAACACAAGAAAGTTATTATCATACATATTCCGATAGATCTTTCTCTTTGTAGGTCATGTTAGGTCTTTTCTTCTTCTTCTTTCATCAACGCGCGTCGTTCTTTACAGTAGCAAAACTATTTTATAATCAGCTACACCGTCGAGATATACTTATATTCAGTTGTTTTTACTTTTACCACAATCTAGTATATAGTCACGAAGCTTGAGTTGATGAGGGTACTAGGAACAATAGACTGTGCAGGTACTATTTCGCATTGTCTGTGATGAGGCGATAGTAGCGATCCTAGTGGTTAGCAACTATCTATGGATGCATATTCCCTACGTATTGAGCTTCGTGACTGTATATACTATAAAAGCGGTTTCAGAATAAGAAAGCATATGGCCTACGCCAATCGAGTGTTAGCAGCAGTACGACGTTGACACACGGTGCGCGGTGCACTAGATGTGGAAGACAGAGACAACAGATAAGGACAGAAAATGTCAGTCGCTGCTCGTTGCAGCGAGCGGAGACCTGTTCCTTCTTTGTGTGTAATGTTAAAATATAATTACTTTTACTGAAGTAATTTTCATCCCAATTTTAATACTTCTTCGCTTCACAGCTCAGTAGATCTTAGAGTCACTAACTTGCGAAATAAAGTGACAGATATGTAGAAATTTACTATGCTAATGTCAGACAAAGAATGTCTTGATTTAAAAAAAAAATAATGCTGCATATTGTATTGCACTATCTGACACATGGAAATTCTCTCCTGAAAAAATTGAGGGCGTGAAAATTTACTCAAATGTTCAGACTTCCTTGTAGAGCAATGCTGAATTTATTATTCTTTATTTCTCCACAGGAAACATGAGATACAGTTTGTTTTGTATTGGCAACCTATGAATCTAGCGATAATAAAACGTAAACATTGCTGTATAAGCGTACGGTAATTTAGTATTGATATTGAATCTAGTAAAGATTAATTTTGTGGTCCTACAGAATATTAATTGATATTGAAGTTAAAAAGTATTTTATTTTTCCTCTGCTAAATGAAGCCTATATAATATAATTTAATTCTCTAGCTTATACCTACCTAGGGGTCCAGGGTTCTATATTCTGGTTACGAATCTGGCTATAATGCCACGTAAGCATAATATGTGTTCATACATAATTCAGTATATTACTGAAACTGCAAGAAGAGGAATGTACGGTGATTGACCTGAGAGGTGAACTAGTGAGAAGAACTTAGAGGCATGGGGATCGACATTGAAGTATACAGATTAAGAATTGGAGCTTTCAACAGAAATAGAAGAAATACTGGGATAAAACAAGAATGTGGAGGAGACGAGGAATTAATATGGGGATTAGGAGTTATATTGGCAATTCTTCTAATAATCGGCGGAGTTGAACTGAACCCCGGTCCTCCAAAAAAAATCAGTTAAACCATCTCAGACGTTAAACAGCGAATTGATCAAGGCTGAAATAAACGGGTTAAGGAACGAAATTAATGAAATTAATCAGACACTCAACGGTTTGGTTCCACCATTGCAAGGATTTCGAACATTCATCGACGCGATTTCGAAGAATCTCCAGACTCTTCATGAAGATAATAATAAGTTACAAGTGAAGATTAATAACCTAGAGATACAACAACGGAAGAAGAACCTAATTATCTTTGGCCTGGAAGAAGAAGGAAGAGAACATAGATTAGAAACTTATAATTCTATATTTCGACTGTGCACTGAAAAATTCGGTTTGAACATAGACGGAAGTCATAATGAAGATGCATATAGGATTGGCAGAGGGAAAGCAAGGCCTGTGATAATAAAATGTGTAAGTGTCGCTACAAAAGAATTAATTTTAAACCGTAGGAGGAGCCTAAGAGGATCCAAAATTTGGCTTGAAAATAATTTTAGTGTGGAAACAAGGAAGACGCGAAAGCTGCTTATTCATTATTTGAAAGAAGCCAGGAAAAGAGAACAGTTTGCAGTGTTAGCATTCGACAAACTGATAATTAATGGAAAGAGCTAAGATCTAGATTATTGCCAGAGAAACTTCAAATGAGACAATAACTGGATACTAAAGACAAGAATATCAAATGAAACACAGAGCAATGATTTCAGTACAGAGCAGAGAAACAACACGGGAGGAAAGAATGCGAGGAAATCAGCAATTACGAGGAGAGACGCAAACGTCAGCAACCCAGCGTATGTAGGCAGAGTGCGAATAGATCAACATGTAAACAGCTGTTACTTGAGATCGATGCCCAAGCTACGAGTACGTTGCATAGTAAATCTACAGATGGTAGAGGAAAACGGATCTATAAAGAATCTTCAAGGAGGGAGCCAAGTGCGTCAACAGAGGGAAGCTGTCAGAACCCGGGACCTTCGACAGCAGATGGTTTACTTGAACAGGTATCGTTTAGGAAAAATGACTTAATAAGGGAGTTAAACAAGACAAAGAAAAAAACTGGAAAGATATAGGATCTTTTTATGAAGATTAAAAAGTAATTTCATTGTATGTGTTAATTGTGATGAAGGGAATAACAATATTGGTGAAAGTGTGATAAATTGTAATTGGCTAAAAAGTGGACTGAAATAATTATATTGCTAGGGGATGGGGACAAATGATATAATCGAAAGAGTGGTAGAATAGTACGAACACTAGAGAAGGACGTGATCTGCTCGAGAGAATCCAAAGTGTTGAAATGTGCGCGAAATTCTTATTAGAAATATGTGAATGATTAGGGTGGTAGTGTTATACAATCGACTTGCAAAACGAATAACAGTTAAGACTAATATGTGACACTAGGATGCCCCAGATACTGACTGGAAAAATGAGAAAATTCGTCGGTTGTTACGCGGTTACAAATGAAGGGACAAAGCTGTAATTGTAATACCAATAGTAACGAAGTTCTAGTTCTAATAGTTAAGCTATAGTTAATTAGAGTACCTAAAGGATTAATACGTAGGACGTCACTATCATGTAAATGCTTTGACAACGGTATGTAAATGTAAGCATAGTTATGGTGAGTGCCTGTATACAGCAATGTGAAGGTGCACCATTACTTGTATGATTTTTTTTTTGATCAAATATTACTGAAACTGTAGATTATTTTATTTTTCTCTGTTAAACTAAGTGTATCTAATTTAATATTATTCTCTAACTTTTACGTATCTAGAAAGTTAGAATTTATAAAACAGTTATATTACCGGTTGTTCTGTATGGTTGTGAAACTTGGACTCTCACTCTGAGAGAGGAACATAGGTTAAGGGTGTTTGAGAATTAAGGTGTTTAGGAAAATATTTGGGGCTAAGCGGGATGAAGTTACAGGAGAATGGAGAAAGTTACACAACGCAGAACTGCACGCATTGTATTCTTCACCTGACATAATTAGGAACATTAAATCCAGACGTTTGAGGTGGACAGGGCATGTAGCACGTATGGGCGAATCCAGAAATGCAAATAGAGTGTTAGTTGGGAGACCGGAGGGAAAAATACCTTTAGGGAGGCCGAGACGTAGATGAGAGGATAATATTAAAATGGATTTGAGGAAGGTGGGATATGATGATAGAGACTGGATTAATCTTGCACAGGATAGGGACCGATGGCGGGCTTATGTGAGGGCGGCAATGAACCTTCGGGTTCCTTAAAAGCCATTTGTAAGTAAGTAACTTTTACGTATCTAGAGGTCCAGGGTTCTACATTCTGGTTAAGAATCCGGCTATAAGAATATAAGCATATCTGTTCATATGTGGGCCTAATTCAGTACTAATATTGAAGTTGAAGATTACTTTCTCTTACTTTGTTAAATCAAGCCTATCTAATTAAATTTAATCCTCAAGCTTATACCTACCTACAGGTCCAGGGTTCTAAGTTCTATCATTCTGGCCTGTGGCAGTTATATAGAAGTGAATATGAAAACCGTAACCCAATAATATCGTTAATATATTGAAGGTAAATTTGTATATTAGAAAAACGTATTAAATGTAATATATTATATATAACGCAAGGTTCTTAATTGGAATTTGAGTTTTGAAATTGTAAAATTTCCTCGTTTCTATCATGCCTGTATTTATTTTAAAAGTGAAATGTAAATAAATTGCTTCATCTTATAAAGCTTTTTAATGTTCTTAAGCAAGAATGTTGTGATAAGTGAAAATTATATCTGTAGTTATTCTCAGCTTTCTTCTCGCTTTCCACGTTCTATAATGGCATTGCTAACACATACTACTAATATGGTCTATTTAAGTACCGTACGATGAAGTAATACACGATTCTGAAAACCGTACAAAGAATTAACACGTTTTGCGTTATTTTCCAGAAGAGGTAAATATTGGTACACCACCTATTTGAATTGTCTCTTTGCCCCGTCCGAGAATACGAGATAACATATGCACTTCTAAAACACACGCCTTTGCAGTCAGATTCTTTGTTCGTGAAAAAGTGACCGCACTGCATCCTAAACTAGCCCTTTAGAAAAAGTATATACAGAAAATACAATATTCCTCGCCTGTGAATGTAGAGCCTTTTGCGTATAACAGATGAAACACTTACAATTAAGGATGGGCGAAAAATAACGTAGCAGTTACTTTGTAACAGTTACTTAATTGTAATGGTTACAAAAATAACTTAGACACGAAATAACTAGTTACTCGCTGTTACAATGTTACTTTCGTCTGGATTTAACTTCTGCAAAAGAAACTAGTTAAAATAACGTCATTACGTAGTATTCAACCGGTCCACGAGATAGCGCGGCATTACTAATATGTTTCACCATCTGGTTGCAAAAATATCAACTAAGTCCGTTCCCTAAAGCACAGCACTCAGAGCACGGTTTTGATCACAGCCGAAAATGTGATATTTTACAATGTTACTGTTATTAAATCTGTAAGAAAATGTATTAAAAAGGGCTATTCTCTTAATAAAATATTTCCACCAGAAGTGGAATGTGTATATGCAAGCTAAACCATCACAAAAATTAGTCATGATGAATAAATCAATTTAGTTTGTTATATATCATAAGCTATTGATGTCCTTCGTAATAATACAAAGTTTTCAAATACTTAAAATAAACTATTATTGCATGATTTGTCGCATTAGGGGCCTACTAATTTCATAGGTGGATCTAGCCTTTCAATATCGTGGGGGGGGGGGGAAGGAGAAAATTGGAGCTTGTTTATATAGGTACCGATAGAACTACTTTAAATAATTTCTTAGACTTTGTCTACACTTCTATAAAGTCGTCATATCTTATCCTTTTACAGTGCTTTCATGGGCGTAAGCAATTGGGTAGGTCAGGGAGAGGCTTTGGCTTCCTAAATCTCAAAAGAAAATTTAAAAAATATATGTTAGCACTGAATAAATACAAAAAGTAAACTGAAAACAAGGTTCATTTTGGAAAACCTGTCTAATATTAAAATGAAACTATGTGACACAAATCCATACTATTCAGTTACTATCCCCCCCCCCCCCCACCGTTCTGAAGTCTCCAACATTGTACCACAGCCAGGGATGTGCTGGAGGGCACTCGCAAAGACTCGCGCGAGCCCTTTGTTAAATATTTATATTGGTTCCAAGATCTTTGTTAAAATAACTCGCAAGGAAAAATCAATCAAATAAACGCATTTTTCTAATTTAGGTAATGAGCTATTATTCTGCATTCTGCTAAAACGATCGATTGAAAATACAGAAATTTAGTGGCTTTTGCACTGCTTGTTGGAGACTCTCTACAGCTTATTATGATTTCCGAGATTTCGTGGATAATTTAATAGGAAAAAATTTCCCTTTTGTCATTCATTACAGCCAAAGCCAAAATAAATCACGAATTACATCACCATTAGCAGTGCGGAAGCTGTAAGAGACTTCAGTGTAATGAATGACATTGTCACTGTGAAAGAAGTAGCTTACAATCTCCCACTTGTCCAGTTTAATGACAATTAAACTATCTGCAAATCTATGAAATAAGGGACAGGTTCCAGTTTGTGCTATTCTGTTTGAGAAATCATCGCATCGGTGGAGCTATTTTGAAGATCAAGAGTTATTTATTATCATTATTATTATTATTATTATTATTATTATTATTATTATTATTATTATTTTGTTCTCGATCCCCCAATAATAGCTGTGCGGATATTCAGGTGGCCGCGGACCTCTGGTTGAAAATCACTGACCTACGCTATATGCGTATTTATCATAATAAATAAATTCATAATATATATAATATTTGAGGTATAATATGATTCATGATTGTGTTTGTTAAATGACAGTCGGTTCTATGGCGTATTGATGATGATGATGATTATTGTTATCATCATCATTATTATTATTATTATTATTATTATTATTATTATTATTTTGTTCGCGATCCCCCATTAATAGCTGTGCGGATACTCAGGTGGCCGCGGACCTCTGGTTGTAAACCACTGATCTACGCTATATGCGTATTTATTATAATAAATAAATTCATAATGTACAGTTACCCTTAAAAAGAATGAGGCGATTCTTGGTCGTCGGAAGTTAAAGTTCTACAGCGCGGTTCACTCGATATCGACGTAACGATAAATGCCATGAAAAATAATACAAGAATTGTTACAAGGACCACAACAAGGACAAGGACCAGAATAAGGATCACGAAGAAGACAGTCATTTAAGGCCACGATTTCACAACATAGCTCGAGTCACAAAATATCATTGCTTCTCTGTACCGAATGGCAAATGCCTGCTATGAGATCTACATTCTGGACTGCTGCTGTCGCTGTCTTGCCTCGGTAGCTCATATAGTAGCGTGTCGGTTCCACTGTATAACCGAAACGTCTCGTGTTCGATCCCAAGTAAAACTTTTTTATTAATTGAGGTGGAATTAATTTGTTCAGAGTTCCTCGACTGCCTAATTTGTGGAAAAATACGGAATAATTTATGCCCAATTTCTGGGTCTTACAAGTGGGCTGAACCTCGTAAAAAAAATAAATCTTACTTGGAAGTTAAAAGTATTCTTCCTCAAACAATAATCATAAGAAACAAAAATAGACCTGTTAACTTAAAATCTTGTCCACATGCCATCAGCTTCTATTACAGCTCTAAGTCGATCCGGCATAGATGTTACGAGATTGTGGAATAAGTTCTGATCCTCGGCGAGATCTTTCCAGGTGTCAACAACTTGATTCCACAATTCGTCTCGATTTCGAGGGCGTCAGTGGGCATAGGTGGCTATCCTTCTCTTTTTCAATTCCACCCATAAATTTTCGATGACACCAAATCAGATGACTTCGGAGGCCAATTAATGATTTCGACCTCGGGTCTCCTTTGAAACCATATTTGAATGCTTGCAGCATAGTGCAGGGATGGTTATCCTACTGGAACAGCAATGTTCCTTCGGGAAAAAGTTCTCGGGCGGAAGGAAGGAATATATTTTCCAGAATGTGCTGGTAAGTTCCCGCATTAAACCGGCCATCAATGCGTTCTATAACGCCAGGTCCATCGTAAGACATCCACCCTCA